>NW_012101301.1:158967-159895 GCF_000951045.1 Mandrillus leucophaeus | reverse complement strand
GTCTCAAAAAAAAAAAAAAAGTGTACATTCTCTTGCTTTTGACTGAAAAGTTTTGTACATGTCTGTTAAGCGTAGTTAGTCTGTAATACGGTTTGCATGTCCATGTTCTGCAAACCTCATGCTGCAATGTACTCTTCATTGTTGGGTGTAAAACCTGGTGGTAAGTGTTTTGGCTATGGGGCCAAATTCCTCATGAATGACTTAGCATCATCCTCTTGGTAATCAAAAAGTTTATACTCTGTTAATTCAAATGAGAGCTGGTTTATTAAAAGAAACTGGCTCCTTCACCTCATACTTGCTCTGTCTCTTACCATGTGATATGTTCAGTTACTTTTTGCCTTCCACCATGATCGTAAGCTTCCTGAGATCCTCACTGGAAGCAGATGCTGTCATGCATTTCTTGTACAGGTGCAGTCTGTCAAACTAAGCCAAGTAAACCTTTTTTTTTTTTTTTTTTTTGGGGGACTGAGTCTTCCTCTGTTGCCTAGGCTGGAGTGAAATGGTGTGATCCCAGCTCACTGCAACCTCCACCTCCTGGGTTCAAGTGATTCTCCTGCCTCAGCCTCTGGAGTAGCTGGGATTATAGGTGCCTGCTACCACGCCTGGCTAATTTTTGTATTTTTATTAGAGACAGGGTTTGTCATCTTGGCCAGGCTGGTCTCGAACTCCTGACCTCAGGTGATCCACCTGCCTTTGCCTCCCAAAGTCTTGGGATTACAGGTGTGAGCCACCACGCCTGGCCATTTTTTTCTTTATAAATTATCCACTCTCAGGTATTCTTCTATATGTAAAAAAATTAATACAGTCTATAATGTTTTCTAAGTTTGCTGTTTTCTTATTGATCTTTTATCTGAACTATTTATTATTGAAAATGGGGTCTTGATGTCTACAATTATTATGTGGCTATGTATTTCTTGCTTCACTTTTG
>NW_012101301.1:150938-157755 GCF_000951045.1 Mandrillus leucophaeus | reverse complement strand
TTTTTAGTAGAGATGGAGTTTCTCCATGTTGGTCAGGCTGGTCTCGAACTCTCCTGACCTCAGGTTATTCGCCTGCCTCAGCCTCCCAAACTGCTAGGATTATAGGTGTGAGCCACCGCACCCAGCCAACCTCTTATTTTGGAAAGTCTTTATTTATATTTTTTCTTTGAAGTAAAATAATTTTGAATCAAATCTTACTGGTTAAAATTTTTTATTACATCAAAATTTGGGAAGTTCTCTGCCTTTTATGTCTTCAGGTAACCTTTTTATTACTTTTTTCCTATATTCTTCTTCCAATATTTCTTTCTTGAATATATTGACATACTTGATGGCGTTTGATAAGTTTTACATTCCATGTAATTTTGTTTTGCAATTTAATATTTTTGTGTTATATATTTTAGGATGTGCCATCTCATACCAGTTAATTGTATTTTGATGTTTTAGTTTATATTTTAATTGTATATGACAATATTTAACTCTGCAGTTTAAGACAGTGGGGAGCAAAATCAACTATAAATTAGCCATATTCATTGTCTACTGCCAATATAATTATCTGTCTTCATAAATATTATCCCTGTTTTTTTAATGACTTGTATTTTTCTGGTACAGGTTTGTTGTGAATGGTTGTTTAATTTTGTCTAGGTGAGCAGTCATAAAAATTCTCCTAATTTCAACATTTAGTTATATTTGAATCCATATTTTTGTGTGGGAGGAAACGTTTGGATTGAAAGATAATTTGAAAACTGTCATAACTCTATCTTTTTTAGGTATGATTGTTTATTTTTACTTGTCAAAAACACATAACAAAATTTATAATCAAGTATTTTTAAATATTCAATTTAGTCATCTTAATTATATTGACAGTGTTATGCAACATATCCCTAGAATGTTTTTATCTTGCACAACTAAAGCTCAATACATATTAAACAACTACCAGTTTTTCCCATTTTTGTCACACTTCACAAACACCACTCTGTTTTCTGATTCTAAGAGTGTAACTGCTTTATATATATCATACAATCTCCATCTTTTTGTGGCTGGCCCATTTCATTTTGCATAATGTCTTCTAACTTTGTCTTTATAGTTGTTAAAATATTTCCTGCTTTTTCAATCCTGGGTGATATTCCAATATTTCTGTATTTCAAATTATATCTACTGAGTGGTTTGGTGACAGAAATTTGCATTGTTTTTACTTATGTGCTTTCAGTGACAATTCTACAATAATTATTGGTATGCCAATGATCATATATGTGTAAGTTTATATATGTACTGCATTCTACTTTATTAGTCAACCTTTTTTTACCTTTATGCTCCTACCAAATTGTTTCAATTCTGTAGCTTTGTAATGTGTTTTGAATTCAAGAACTGTAATGCCTTTAACATTGCTTTTTTTTTTTCTTTTTTTTTGGGAGGGGGAAGATTCTTGGGTACTTTATTGTCTCTTGAGATTTTATATACTTTTGTGGTTCCTGTTTCTATTTCTTCAAAAATGCGATGAGAAATTTTAAAAAACATTGCATTAAATTAGTAGATTACTTTGAGCAGTATGGATATCTTCACAATATTAATTATTTCAACCCTTGAACAAGAGCATACTCAAGAGTGTGTTGTTTAATGTCTATGTATTTGTAAAAGTTTTCAGTTTCTTTTTTTTAGACACAGTCTCACTCTGTCACCCAGGCTGGAGTGCAGTGGTGTGATCTTGGCTCACTGCATCCTCCACCTCCCAGGTTCAAGTGATTCTCCTGCCTCAGCCTCCCGAGTAGCTGGGACTACAGGCGCCCACCACCATGCCCAGCTATTTTTTTTTTTTTTTTTTTGTATTTTTAGTAGAGACGGGGTTTCACCGTGTTAGCCAGGATGGTCTCAATCTTCTGACCTCGTGATCCTCCCGCCTTGGCCTCCCTTATAGTCGTGAGCTACTGCGCCCAGCCAGTTTTTCAGTTTTTTTCTATTATTGTTTTATATTCTCATTTCATTTTTGTCATAGAAAGCAATCCATAAAAATTCAGTTTTATAAAATTTGTTAAGACTTCTTATTTGGCCTACCAGGTGGTCTGTCAAGGAGAATGTTCTATAAGCTATTGAAAAGTGTGTACATCCTAATGTTCTTGAGAAGTGTTCTCTATATTTCTGTTAAATATATCTGTTTTTTACTACCTTTGAGTCCTCTTTTCCCTTATATTCTGTCTTTATTTTTATTACAGAAAGTGGGGTATTGAAATATCCTACTATAATTATGTTGCTCTCTATGTGTTTCTTTTATTCTGTTAATATTTGCTTTATGTGTTTGAAACCATAATGTGAGATACACACACACACACACACACACACACACCAACATACACTTGTATATACAAATTTGTCATAGGTTCCTGGTAAATGAATCTATTATTGTTTAATATTTCTCTTTGGAGTTTTGACTTAAAGTACATTTTATAAAATATGACAGTTTTTGACTTAAGATGTAGCTTGTGTAATTTTTTGGACATCTTTTCTCATTTTGTTAATATTTGTGTAGAATATATACATCCATCATGCCACTTTCAGTCTTGTTTTATAATTAGGTCTCAGCTGACTCTTGTAGAAAATCAAGTTGGATCTTGGTTTTCAAAAATTTTTAATCCCATTATTGAATGTATGTCTTTATTTATTTATTTATTTTTTTGGGAAATGGAGTTTTGCTCTTGTTGCCCAGGCTAAAGTGCTGTGGTATGATCTTGGCTCACTGCAACCTCTGCCTCTGAGGTTCAAGCAATTCTCCTGTCTTAGCCTTCTGAGTAGCTGGGATTACAGGCACCCGCCACCACGCCCAGCTAATTTTTGTATTTTCAGTTGAATCGGGTTTTACCATGTTGGCCAGGCTGGTCTTGAACTCCTGACTTCAGTTGATCCACCTGCCTCAGCTCCCAAAGTGCTGGGATTAAAGGTGTGAGCCACCATGCCTGGCCAAATGTTTGTCTCTTGATTTAATATATAGATATTTAAATAAGGTTAATTATATGTATATTTAAATAATCTTCTGAAACAGAAAGACTTGGTAACCTTATTGTTTAATTTGATTGTTGTGTCCTTGTCCCTTGTTTTCTCTCTTTCCTTCTTCCTTTGTGTCTTTTGATTTTTGTATTTATATGCTTTTATTTCTTTCTTACTTGGTTTTGTGTATCTACACAGATATATTCTTTGTGGTTCCTTGGGGATTACATAAAACCTCTACAAGATAAAACAGTATATTATAATCTAGTAAAAAATCAACTTTATTTGCATATGAAAATTCTTATTCGTTACATCTGCCCTCAACTTTGTCATTGATGTTGTTAATTATATCTTTATATGTTGTATATTCATTAGCAGGTGTTTATAATAATTTCTGTGCTTTTTATCTTTCACATTTTAGAGAATAATTAAAAATGCTTTATGCACCATTATGATAATGCTGTGAAATTCTGTTTTTGTGTATGTGCATATCTTTCCCAGAAAGTTATTTATTTATTTTTTTTAGATGGAGTCTTACTCTGTCGCCAGGCTAGAGTGCAGTGGTGTGATCTTGGCCCACTGCAACCTCTGTTTCCCGGGTTCAAGTGATTCTCCAGCTTCAGCCTCCTGAGTAGCTGGGATTACAGGCATGCACCATCACACCCAGCTAATTTTTGTATTTTTAGTAGAGACAGTGTTTCACCATGTTTGCCAGGATGGTCTCTATCTCTTGGCCTTGTGATCTGCTCTCCTCAGCCTCCCAAAGTGCTGGGATTACAGGCATGAGCCACTGTACCTGGCCAAAAGTCATGTATTTTCATGATTATGTGCCGTTTTCTTGTATCATGTTATTTTCAGTGGAAGGAACTCCTTTCAGCATCTTCGATATGTAGGGCATAGGCAGCACCAAAACACATTTTCAGAATTTTGTTATTTATTTATTTATTTTGAGATGGAGTTTCACTCTTGTTGCCCAGGCTAGAGTGTAGTGGTGTGACCTCGGCTCACTGCAACCTCCACCTCCTGGGTTCAAGCGATTCTTCTGTCTCTTCCCAAGTAACTGGGATTACAGGAGTGTACCACCATGCCTCACTAATTATTTTTTATATTTTTAATACAGATGAGGTTTTACCATGTTGATCAGGCTGATCTCGAACTCCTGACCGCAAGTGATCCACTCACCTTGGTCTCCCAATGTGCTGGGATTACAGACATGAGTCATCACACCTAGCCGAATTTTGTTATTTTGGAAGGCGTTTTTCTTTTATTTGGCAGGACAGTTGTTGGTATTCTCACTTGACAGCTATTGTTTTCAGCACTTTGACTGTATCACACTTCCCTTCTGGCCTGATTCACTGGCTATCTTATAAGACTATTATTATAAATGACATATCACTTTCATTTTGCAGTTCCCAAGATTCTCTTGTCTGTTACTTTTGAAATTTTGCTTATATATGTTTTATATACGTCTTTGTGTGTATTCTAGTTTGTTTGTTGTCTTTATTTTTACATTAATTTTTCTTTGATATTTTTGGGTTTTTTGTATTTTTACCTCCACAATTTGTTTTTTGCTATTTTTAATAGTTTTGTTGGTATTCTCATTTTTCTGATTTTCCATAGTTTGTATTCCTATTCACTCATGGAGTATTATTCAATTTATTTTAAATTTTAAAAATTAATTTGTATATTTTTAGTTTTTAATGGTTGCTTTCTGAAAATTGTATAATTTTTGCGGGGCTGTATTGCCCTAATTTTTTTTGTACATTGTAATCTCTAATTGAAATTTGTAAATTAAAAACAAGTTGTTTGTCACAATCTTTTATAATGTAGCTTTGTCCTGGCATAGTTAGAAACCATTTGTCTCGAATAGTGATTCTGAGAGTCTTTCAGACATGTTCTTAGGATGTGTCTTGTCTGAAATTTTCTAGCTTTTTTTTTTTTTTTTCAGTTAAAAGAGTTTGTTCGTGTTTCTTCTTGATAGTCAGTAATCACTTGCTACAACTGTTACCTGTCTGTAGTACTGCAGTCTCTTCACTGCTGTAACATTTACCTTTGATCTCAGCAGACTCAAAATGTCATTTCAAAGTATACCACCATTTCTTTCAGCCTTCTATGTCATGGGAGACAGAAACCAATGTCTGCAAAGGCATGTAGAAGCCAGAAATGAAGATGTGTATGTTTGTTATTATTTTTCTTTTCTTTAAAAAAGAAAAACTGGGAGTAGGCAATTTACTTCTAAAGGCACTGTGTTATATTGGGGAACAGAAAGAACTTTGTTGGTAAATAAAACAGACTTGTGTCTTCTCTGTGGCTCTTTGCATTGTGCTCACCTGGGGCACTGCACACCGAACTCATGTATACATTTTCCACAAATGTATTTTGGTCATTATGTTTTTGTTACATTTATGTGTCTATGAAGAAATTAGAGCCTGTGGTATTTTACTATGCAATCTTGCTTATGTAGTTTGTACAATTTTATAGATTAGATTTGTAAAGTATATTTATCTGAGTCTAGCAAGTGGAGTAATTTCTTATTTTGATTTCTTTCAGTAATGTCTTTTCATTTTGCCCAAGACCTTTGGCCAGAGCAGAACATAAAAGATTCTTTCCAAAAAGTGACACTGAGAAGATATGGAAGATGTGAATATGAGAATTTACAGTTAAGAAAAGGCTATAAACATGTGGATGAGTGTATGGGGCACAAAGGAGGTCATAGTACAGTTAAACAATGTTTGACAGCTACCCCAAGCAAAATATTCCAATGTAATAAATATATGAAAGTCTTTGATAAATTTTCAAATTCAAATAGATATAAGAGAAGACATACAGGAAACAAGCACTTCAAATGTAAAGAATGTGGCAAATTATTTTGCATTCTTTCACAACTAACTCAGCATAGAAGAATTCATACCAGAGTGAATTCCTACAAATGTGAAGAATGTGGAAAAGCCTTTAACTGGTTCTCAACTCTTACTAAACATAAGAGAATTCATACTGGAGAAAAACCCTACATATATGAAGAATGTGGCAAAGCCTTTAACCAGTCCTCACAACTTACTAGGCATAAGATAATTCATACTGAAGAGAAACCCAGCAAATATGAAGAATGTGGCAAGGCCTTTGAACAGGCCTCACACCTTACTATACATAAAATAATTAATACTGGAGAAAAACCTTACAAATGTGAAGAATGTGACAAAGTCTTTAGCCAGTCCTCACACCTTACCACACAAAAGATACTTCACACTGGCGAGAACCTCTATAAATGTGAAGAATGTGGAAAAGCTTTTAACCTATTCTCAAATCTTACTAACCATAAGAGAATTCATGCTGGGGAGAAACCCTTCAAATGTAAAGAATGTGGCAGAGGGTTTAACATATCCTCAAACCTTAATAAACAGGAGAAAATTCATACTGGAGAGAAACCCGACAAATGTGAAGAATGTGACAAAGCTTTTAACCAGTCCTTAAAACTTACTGCACATAAGAAAATTCTAATGGAAGGGAAACCCTACAAATGTGAAGAATGTGGGAAAGTCTTTAACCAGTTCTCAACTCTTACTAGACATAAGATAATTCATACTGGAGAGAAACCTTACAAATGTAAAGAATGTGGCAAAGCTTTTAACCAATCTTCAAACCTTACTGAACATAAGAAAATTCATACTGCAGAGAAATCCTATAAATGTGAAGAATGTGGCAAAGCTTTTAACCAACACTCAAACCTAATTAACCATAGGAAAATTTATACTGGAGAGAAACCATACAAATGTGAAGAATGTGGAAAAGCTTTTAATCGATCCTCAACCCTTACTAGACATAAGAAAATTCATACTGGAGA
>NW_012101301.1:149227-150833 GCF_000951045.1 Mandrillus leucophaeus | reverse complement strand
CAAAGCTTTTAACCGATTCTCAACCCTTACTAAACATAAGAGAATTCATACTGGAGAAAAACCCTATAAATGTGAAGAATGTGGAAAAGCCTTTAATCAGTCCTATCAACTTACTAGACATAAGGTAATTCATACTAAAGAGAAACTCAACAAATGTGAAGAATTTGGCAAGCCCTTTAAACAGTCCTCACACCTTACTATCCATAAGATTATTCATACTGGAGAGAAACCCTACAGATGTGAAGAACATGGCAAAGTTTTTAACCAGTCCTCACACCTTACTACACAAAAGATAATTCATACTGGAGAGAACCTCTACAAATTTGAAGAACATGGAAAAGCTTTTAACCTATTCTCAAACATTACTAACCATAAGATAATTTATACTGGAGAGAAACCCCACAAATGTGAAGAATGTGGAAAAGCTTATAACCGATTCTCAAACCTAACTATACATAAGAGAATTCATACGGGAGAGAAACCTTACCAATGTGCAGAATGTGGCAAAGCCTTTAACTGCTCCTCAACCCTTAATAGACATAAGATAATTCATACTGGAGAGAAACCTTACAAATGTAAAGAATGTGGCAAAGCTTTTAACTTATCCTCAACCCTTACTGCACATAAGAAAATTCATACTGGAGAGAAACCCTATAAATGTGAAGAATGTGGCAAAGCTTTTAACCAATCCTCAAACCTTACTACACATAAGAAAATTCATACTTCAGAGAAACCCTACAAATGTGAAGAATGTGGCAAATCCTTTAACCAGTTCTCATCTCTTAATATACATAAGATAATTCATACTGGAGAGAAACCCTACAAATGTGGAGATTATGGCAAAGCTTTCAACCTATCCTCAAATCTTACTACACATAAGAAAATTCATACTGGAGAGAAGCCCTACAAATGTGAAGAATGTGGCAAAACTTAATTGATCCTAAAAACTTACTACACATAAGAAAATTCATACTGGAGAGAATCTCCACAAATGTGAAGAATGTGTTAAAGCCTTTAACAAGTCTTCAACCTTTTCTACACACAGAAGATATTTTATACTGGTGAGAAATCCTACAAATGTAAAGAATGTGGAAAAGCTTTTAACTAATCTTCAAACCTTACTGAACGTGAGAAAATTCGTACTAGAGAGAATCCTGCAAATGTGTAAAATGTGGCAAAGCCTTTAACTGGTCCTCACTTTTACTAAACATAAGGTAATTCATACTGGAGAGAAGCCATATAAATGAGAAGAATGTGACAATGCCTTTAATCAGTCCTCACACCTTTCTACACTTAAGAAAATTTATACTGGAGAGGCACTCTATAATTGGGAAGAATGTGGCAAAGCTTTTAACCAATCCTCATACCTTACCGTACAGAAATTCATACTGGAGAGAAAGTCTACAATTGTGAAGAATGTTGCAAAGCTTTTAACCTTCCTTAACCCTTACTGCAGATAAGAAAATTCATACTAGAAAGAAACCCTACAAATGTGAAGTCTGTGGCAAAGCTTTTAACTGATTCTCAACTCTTAACTACATGTAAGAGTATTTATACTGGAGAGAAATCCTACAAATGTAAAAAATGTGGCAATGCCTTAACTGGT
>NW_012101301.1:146575-149177 GCF_000951045.1 Mandrillus leucophaeus | reverse complement strand
ATTATTCATACTGGAGAGAAACCCTACAGATGTGAAGAACATGGCAAAGTTTTTAACCAGTCCTCACACCTTACTACACAAAAGATAATTCATACTGGAGAGAACCTCTACAAATTTGAAGAACATGGAAAAGCTTTTAACCTATTCTCAAACATTACTAACCATAAGATAATTTATACTGGAGAGAAACCCCACAAATGTGAAGAATGTGGAAAAGCTTATAACCGATTCTCAAACCTAACTATACATAAGAGAATTCATACGGGAGAGAAACCTTACCAATGTGCAGAATGTGGCAAAGCCTTTAACTGCTCCTCAACCCTTAATAGACATAAGATAATTCATACTGGAGAGAAACCTTACAAATGTAAAGAATGTGGCAAAGCTTTTAACTTATCCTCAACCCTTACTGCACATAAGAAAATTCATACTGGAGAGAAACCCTATAAATGTGAAGAATGTGGCAAAGCTTTTAACCAATCCTCAAACCTTACTACACATAAGAAAATTCATACTTCAGAGAAACCCTACAAATGTGAAGAATGTGGCAAATCCTTTAACCAGTTCTCATCTCTTAATATACATAAGATAATTCATACTGGAGAGAAACCCTACAAATGTGGAGATTATGGCAAAGCTTTCAACCTATCCTCAAATCTTACTACACATAAGAAAATTCATACTGGAGAGAAGCCCTACAAATGTGAAGAATGTGGCAAAACTTAATTGATCCTAAAAACTTACTACACATAAGAAAATTCATACTGGAGAGAATCTCCACAAATGTGAAGAATGTGTTAAAGCCTTTAACAAGTCTTCAACCTTTTCTACACACAGAAGATATTTTATACTGGTGAGAAATCCTACAAATGTAAAGAATGTGGAAAAGCTTTTAACTAATCTTCAAACCTTACTGAACGTGAGAAAATTCGTACTAGAGAGAATCCTGCAAATGTGTAAAATGTGGCAAAGCCTTTAACTGGTCCTCACTTTTACTAAACATAAGGTAATTCATACTGGAGAGAAGCCATATAAATGAGAAGAATGTGACAATGCCTTTAATCAGTCCTCACACCTTTCTACACTTAAGAAAATTTATACTGGAGAGGCACTCTATAATTGGGAAGAATGTGGCAAAGCTTTTAACCAATCCTCATACCTTACCGTACAGAAATTCATACTGGAGAGAAAGTCTACAATTGTGAAGAATGTTGCAAAGCTTTTAACCTTCCTTAACCCTTACTGCAGATAAGAAAATTCATACTAGAAAGAAACCCTACAAATGTGAAGTCTGTGGCAAAGCTTTTAACTGATTCTCAACTCTTAACTACATGTAAGAGTATTTATACTGGAGAGAAATCCTACAAATGTAAAAAATGTGGCAATGCCTTAACTGGTTCTCACACCTTGCTACACATAAGACAATTTATACTTTGAGAGAAACCCTGCAAATGTGAGTAATGTGGCAACACTTTAAACCAATCCTCAAACCTCACTAAACATAATACTGAAAACTTTACAAACCTGAATGATGTGACAATAATTTTGACAACACCTCAAACTTCCTAACATAAATCATACTGGTGAAAAATCCTAGAAATGTGAAAAATGTCACAAAGCCTTTAAATGGTTGTCACACTTGATTGTAGGTAAGATAATCCATACTGAAGAAAACTCCCAGAAGTGTGAAGAATGTGGTGACACTTTTAATAAATGCTCACCCCTTATTGCACAGGAAATCATTTATGCTTCTGAAAGATTGTACAAATACAAGGAATGTGGAAAAGCCATTATTATCTGCTCACATTTTACTCAACATTAGAGAGTACTTAATAAAAACATTACAAATGGAATTTTTGTCAAGAGATCTTTCAGAAAATATAAGCCTTTAAAGTGAAGAAGAGGAGCCAGGTATGCTGGCTCACATCTGTAATGCCAGCACTTTGGGAGGCTGAGGTGGGTGGATCACGAGGGCAGGAGTTTGAGACCAGCCTGGCCAACATAGCAAAACCCCATCTCCATTAAAAATTTTACAAAAATTAGCTGCATATGGTGGCACGCCCCTGTAATCCCAGCTACTTGGGAGGCTGAAGCAGAATTGCTCAAACCTGGGAGGCAAAGGTTGCAGTGAGCTGAAGTCACACCACTACACTCCAGCCAAGGCAACAAGAGCAAAAACTTCGTCTCAAAAACAAAACAAAAGTATTCATTAGTATTCATTTTGAAGACAAGCGTTACAAATACGAGAGGGTTTTAGTACCTTTACTTGTATCACAGATATTGTTGTACCCATTTTGTACTAGAGGAAAACCCTGAAGCAGCTGCTCAAACTTTGTTCACCAGAAAATTTATGTTGGAGAAAAACACTGTAAATGTAATGCATTTGGAAAAACGTTTTTAAAAAACTGCAGCTTAGAAAATACCAGAGGCCTCATACTAAAATATATTTTTGCAAGTGCAGTAAATATAAAAATAATTTAATCCAAAATTAAGTCTATGTAAATATCAGAGAATTCACAGTAGAAATATCTAAGGTATTGACACTTCAGACATTGCACTAAATCAGAATGCTGAGTATAGAAAATAATTTAAAGCTAAAGTT
>NW_012101301.1:140563-145145 GCF_000951045.1 Mandrillus leucophaeus | reverse complement strand
ACTGAAAACCTCAAAAATGCTGGAAGCAAATCTGTATCCTCTGCTTTGCATTGAATTCATTTCTGTAAAATCTGGCTTATGATTTAGAATCTCCCCATGCAAAGTTTTTGTTTATACTTGCCTGATACTCATGCTACACCTATAATTTTCTTGTTACTTATGCTTTTCTCTTTTATAATTTATCAGATATTCATCATATGAGCTGGTCTTGGATTATAAGAATGATTTTTTATAGTTTAGCAGTGTACACAAAATAACTTCTAGATGTGTTTCCAAAATTTGTGTATTACATTTTATTTAGTTAGAACATTCTATTTCTTCTTTCCACTGGAGAATCCTATATAAGCCTACTTTAGTTAGTGTTCTTTTGTCTTATTATAATTGACATGAGTAAATTTATTTATTGAGCCAGTTTGTTCAGGTAAGAACTTGAAAGACTTCATAAGTCATGAAAGTGCTTTTATATATAAATGCAGCAAACAAACATGACATTGCTTATTGTGTAACAGGTGCTCCATAATGAGCCATATGTATTTCTACTGGTGTTAGTTTGTAACTACAAGTCAGAGATGGAAAATGTTAATAGTGAAGAAATAACATTGATTTTTCATGTGGAGAGAACTTTTTTTTTCAGGCTGCAAAGCTGAATCTTGCTGAATTTAAAGAGAAATTCTGTTTTTTTTTTTTTTTTTTAATTTCCTAATTATCTTCAGTTTTGTTTATCTTATTATGTGTCTTCCATGTATTCAACACAGTCCTTCTTTTTCTGTGTTACTGCCACAGTTTTCTCACTGTTGTCTTCATGCCATGTCAATTCACATGGTACTTTGTAGGTTTTGATGAGAAAATTGGTATTTTTTAATGCACTGAAAAATTGGTTATAACTAGAGAGTTTGCTTATCAATATAATTTTCAGATTAGTTAAGATAAAAGGCATACCCTGTCCACAGGTGAGAGGATTAAATCAGCATTGTTTTTCTCTGTTTTTAAAAGGAAAATCTTATTAAATTCTTACATAAAGTGTGGCACATATTGTTTGCTAGAAAATATATCTTAGAAATTAAATTTTTGAGAGAGCTAATGGTAAGTGAAGAATTTTAAATTTAATTTTCTATGATACAGCACAGCATACTTTTTTTGTTTTTTTGCAGAATCTTATGTTTTAAAGTGTGAATATTCAAGGTTGCAAAATAACGACCTTTGTTGATTCAATATTTGGAATACTACGTCTTTTCTATATTGATAGTACAATTCAGAAAAATTTCTCTTATTTTATATAATTATTTTAATGAGTGAAGTTTAGTCTACAGTTTTTATTGTTAGTCACTTAACTAGCCAACTTCTTTCTCTTTTCTACTTTCCATTTTCTATTGGAAAACTTTTGGAGATCATGGCAGCTTTTGGATTAAAACGTTTTCTGTTATTTTGCATGCAAGCTTGTTTACTGTGTTAACATAGTAGTTAGTCATGAGACCTATAAGAAACACTCTCAGTGTCTTTCATGCCATTACCGTCTGCAATAAATACATGTGTATTTGTTCTGTAAAACATTATGTTTGGAAGTATATATACATTGTCAAATGCCTAATTTTAGGTCATTAAAGCTTTACCTCACAGAGTTAACATTTTTGTGGTGAGAGCACATGACATTGCCAGCATTTTCCAAAAATACTAATATATTATTATAATCTATAGTCACCATGCTGTAAAAAACCCTCCTGAACTTCTTTCTATCCAACTATAGTTACGTATTCTTTGACATCTTTCCACCCCCCCGCCCCTTTTTTCTAAATACCTTGGCCTCTGGTGGTCACCATTTTACTCTCTACTTCAATGAGATTACATTTTGTTTATGTATTTATGAGACAGAGTCTCACTCTGTCACCCAGGCTAGAGTGCAGTGGTGCGATCTCGGGTCACTGCAACTATACACATCTAGATGTGTATAAGAGACAGATTTTACTCTCTACTTCAATGAGATTACATTTTGTTTATGTATTTATGAGACAGAGTCTCACTCTGTCACCCAGGCTAGAGTGCAGTGGTGTGATCTCGGGTCACTGCAACCTCCACCTCCTGGGTTCAAGTGATTCTCCTGCCTCAGCCTCCCGAGTAGCTGGGATTGCAGGCGTGCACCACCATGCCCAACTAATTTTTGTATTTTTAGTAGAGACAGGGTTTCACCATGATGGCCAGGATGGTCTCGATCTCCTGACCTCGTGATCCACCCCCCTCGGTCTCCCAAAGTACTAGGATTACAGGCATGAGCCACTGTGCCTGACTGAAATTGCTGTATTATATGGTAGTTTAATTTTAAATTTTTTGAGAAATCTTATTCAGTTTTTTATAATGACTGTCCTCATTCACATTCAAACCAGTGTGCAAGCATATTCCGTTTTCTTCACAACCTATTATGTTTGTGATAAAGTAATTCTCACAGGACTGACTTGATATCTCATAGGGTTTTGGTTTCTTTTCTCTGATAATTGATACTGAGCATTTTTTATATGTCTCTTGGCCATACGTCTGTCTTTTCTTGAACAATATTTAAGCCTTTTGCTCATTTTTAATGGTTATTTGTCTTTTATTGTATAGTCATTTGAGCTTTTTATTTATTTTTTTATATTAACCCCTTGTCACATGTGATTTGCGAGCATTTTCTCCTGTTTTTTAGTTGTCTTATCCTGTTGGTCATATCAGATTCTGTGCAGCAGCTTTTTAATTTGAAGTGGTCCGACTCATCTATTTTTTCTTTGATTCCCTGAGATTTTGAGGTTAAGCTAAAGTCACTGCCTAGACCAGTGTTATAGGGATTCACTCTATATTTCTCGTAGTAGTTTCAGAGTTTCAAGCCTTATGTTTAAGTATCTAATTTATTTTGAGTTGATTTTTATATATGGTGTAATATGGTATCATTTTATTTCTCTGCATGTGGATGTAAAGTTTTCTTGACACCATTTGTTGAAGATACTATTTTTTCCCTAGGAAATGTTCACCTACATCTATAATTAGTTATCTGTAAATACATGAATATACTTCTGGTCTCACTTTTCTGCTCCATTGGCGTATGTATCAATACACACAACTACCCATGATTGGATCAGGAAAAAAGAGAAGTCTTGAACAAAGCAAAAATGTATTAAATGTATAATAAAATTGAATTTGTAATAAAAAACCTACAAAATATAACAAGCCCTGGATCAGATGAATTTGCAGCCTAATTTTACCACAAATACAAATATTATCTGGTACTAGTTATACTGAATGTATTCCAAAAATGAAAATGGGTTTCCTTCCTAACTTGTTATATGAAATCAGTATCATCTTGATACGAAAGTCTAAGACACAACAAAAAAATCTACAGTCCAATATTCCTGGTGAACATTGAAACAAAAATCCTTCCTGAAATATTAGCAAGATGAGTTCATAAGCAAATCAAAAAGTTATTTTTCCACAATCATGTGAGTATTATTTTATGACTGCGAAGGTGTTTCATCATATGCAAGTCAATAAGTGTGATTCACCATGTAAAGATAATTAAACTCATAAGATCAGATCATTTTAACAATAGATGCAGAAAAAGCACTCAAGAAAATCCAATATTTGTTAAAAAAAATCGTCAGCAAACTAGGCATTGAAGAAACATATCTCACAATAATAAGAGCCATCTATGACAAATTCTCAGCCAACATCATACTGAAGAGGTGAAAGCTGTATACATTCTTCATAAGAATAAAAATGAGAATATCCACTCTAAACACTCCTATTCAACATAGTTTTGGAAGTCCTAGCCAGAGCAATTCAACAAGATAAAGAGATAAAAGTTCAACATACCAGAATCTCTGGGACACATTTAAAGCAGTGTGTAGAGGGAAATTTATAGCACTAAATGCCCACAAGAGAAAGCAGGAAAGATCTAAAATTGACACCCTAACATCACAATTAAAAACTAGAGAAGCAAGAGCAAACACATTCAAAAGCTAGCAGAAGGCAAGAAATAACTAAGATAAGAGCAGAACTGAAGGAGATAGAGACACAAAAAACCCTTCAAAAAATTCAATGAAACCAGAAGCTGATTTTTTGAGAAGATCAACAAAATTGATAGACCGCTAACAAGACTAACGCAGAAGAAAAGAGAGAAGAATCAAATAGATGCCATAAAAAAAGATAATGGGGATATCACCACTGACCCCATGGAAATACAAATTACCATCAGAGAATACTATAAACACATCTACAGAAATAAACTAGAAAACCTAGAAGAAATGGATAAATTCCTGAACACTTACACTCTCCCAAGACTAAACAAAGAAGAAGTTGAGTCCCCAAATAGACTATTAACAGGCTCTGAAATTGAGGCAATAATTAATAGCCTACCAACCAAAAAAGTCCAGGACCAGACGGATTCACGGCCAGATTCTACCGGAGGTACAAGGAGGTGTTGCTACCACTCCTTCTGAAACTATTCCAATCAATAGAAAAAGAGGGAATCCTCTCTAACTCATTTTATGAGGCCAGAATCATCCTGATACCAAAGCCTGGCAGAGACACAACAAAAAAAGAGAAGTTTAGAACAATATCC
>NW_012101301.1:134733-136300 GCF_000951045.1 Mandrillus leucophaeus | reverse complement strand
TGGGAGGGGGCAGGGGGAAGGGATAGCATTAGGAGATATACCTAATGTAAATGATGAGTTAATGGGTGCAGCACACCAACATGGTACGTGTATATATATGTAACAAACCTGCATGTTGTGCACATGTACCCTAGAACTTAAAGTATAATAATAATAATAAAAAAGAAATAAAAGTCATCCAATAGGAAAAAAGAAAGTCAATTTAATTCTCTACCAGGGAAACGGTAGAGATTTCACCAAAAGACTCCTAAGCCTAAAAAATGATTTCAGCAAAGTGTCAGGATACAAAATTAACATACACAAATGAAGTAGCATTTCTGTACACCAGTAATATTCAAGCTGAGAAAGAAATCAAGAACACAGCTTTATTTAAAATAGCCACAAACAAAAAAATAACATACCTAGGAATGCATTAAGTCATGGAGGTAAAATATCTCTACAAGGAGAACTACAGAACACTGCTGAAACAAATCAGAGACAACACATAGAAATGGAAAACATTCCATCCTCATGAATTTGAAGAATCAATATAATTAAAGTATCCATGCTCCCTAAAGCAACCCACAGATTAAGTGTTATTTCTATCATACTATCAATGCCTTTTTTGTTGGAACTAGAGAAAAAAACTTCGAAATTCATATTAAAGAATAAAAGAGCCCATATAGCCTAGGTATTCTTAAACAAAAAGAATAAACCTGGAGGGCTAACATTACATGACTTCAAACTGTACTACAAGCTACAGTAACTGATATAACATGGTTCTGGTACAAAAAATATACATATATACTGATGGAACAGAAGAGAGAGCCCTGAAATAAAGCTACACTCCTACAAACAACTTATTTTTGGCAAAGACAATAGAAATAAACAAAGGGAAAATAACTCCCTATCTAATAAGTGGTACTGGGAAACCTGGTTAGTCATATGTAGAAGAAAAAAACTGTACCCCTACCTCTCACCATATAAAAAACATAACTCAAGATAGTTTAAAGACTTAGCTGTGAAGCTTCAAGCTATAAAAATCCTAGTTGAACACCTAGAAAGTACTCTTCTAGATACTGGCCTCTGTAAGGAATTTAACACCTTAAAAATAAATGCAATAGGCCAGACGCAGTGGCTCACGCCTGTAGTCCCAGCACTTTCAGAGGCCTAGGTGGGCAGATCATGAGGTCAGGAGTTTGAGACCAGCCTGGCCAACACGGTTAAACCCTGTCTCTACTACAGATACAAAAAAATCAGCCAGGCGTGGTGGTGCATGCCTGTAATCCCTGCTACTTGGGAGGCTGAGACAGGAGAATTGCTTGAATCCAGGAGATGGAGGTTGCAGTGAGCTGAGATCACGCCATTGCCCTCCTTCCTGGGTGATAGGGTGAGAGTGTGTCTCAATAAATAAATAAAAATAAATAAAAATTGAAAATTGACATCTAATCTAGAGCTTCTGCACAGCAAAATAAACTATTGACAAAGTAAATGGACAACCTACAGTATGGAATAAAGTAATTGCAAACTGTGTACAACAAAATAATATATAGAATCTAAAGGAAATTTAATAGGAAAAAAGCAGACA
>NW_012101301.1:133175-134683 GCF_000951045.1 Mandrillus leucophaeus | reverse complement strand
AAAAACATAACTCAAGATAGTTTAAAGACTTAGCTGTGAAGCTTCAAGCTATAAAAATCCTAGTTGAACACCTAGAAAGTACTCTTCTAGATACTGGCCTCTGTAAGGAATTTAACACCTTAAAAATAAATGCAATAGGCCAGATGCAGTGGCTCACGCCTGTAATCCCAGCACTTTCGGAGGCCTAGGTGGGCAGATCATGAGGTCAGGAGTTTGAGACCAGCCTGGCCAACACGGTTAAACCCTGTCTCTACTACAGATACAAAAAAATCAGCCAGGCGTGGTGGTGCATGCCTGTAATCCCTGCTACTTGGGAGGCTGAGACAGGAGAATTGCTTGAATCCAGGAGATGGAGGTTGCAGTGAGCTGAGATCACGCCATTGCCCTCCTTCCTGGGTGATAGGGTGAGAGTGTGTCTCAATAAATAAATAAAAATAAATAAAAATTGAAAATTGACATCTAATCTAGAGCTTCTGCACAGCAAAATAAACTATTGACAAAGTAAATGGACAACCTACAGTATGGAATAAAGTAATTGCAAACTGTGTACAACAAAATAATATATAGAATCTAAAGGAAATTTAATAGGAAAAAAGCAGACAAATAATATGAATAGATACTTCTCAAAGGAAGACATGAAAACTGGCAATAAACATGCAAGAAAATTGCTCAACATCCCAAATTATCAGATGTAAATCAAAATGACAATATGATACCATCTCACACCAGTTAAAGTGGCTGTTACTAAAAAGTCAAAAAATAACAGATGTTGTAGTTGTGGAGCAAAGGGAATCTACACACTGTTAGTGGCAATGCAAATTAATTCAGCCCCTGTGGAACACAGTTTGGAGATTTCTCAAAGAACTAAAGATAGAATTGCCATTTGACCCATCAACCTTGTTACTGAGTATATGCTTAAAGAAAAATAAATTATTTTACCAAAAAGACACCTGCACTCAGATGTTTACTGCAGCACTATTCGCAATAGCAAAGGCATGGAATTAAACTAGGTACATATGAATCTTACATTGATGTTTCATGTTAATTTGCTTAAAATAAAGGCCTGCTGTAGCCATGTTGCTGCAAAGAACATTCTTTTTCTTTTCTATGGCTCCATAGTATTGCATGTTGTATAAGTATCTCAAATACTACATGTTCTTATTTATAAGTGGGTGCTAACCCTTGGGTGAACACGGAAACAAAAATAAAAACAATAAACACTGGGAATTCTAAAAAAGAAAAAAAAAGGAGATAAGCTTTGAAAAACTACTTATCAGGTATGATGTACCCTACTTGGGCAATGGGATTATTAAATGCCCAAATTAATATCGTGCATTATACCTATGTTACAAATATGTACGTGTAACCCCTGAATCTAAAATAAAAATAATAAAACACTTTGTGGAATAATGACATGTTACATTTCTCCAGTTCTAAGTTAATAGTTGGAATTAGGAGTGAAAGACAGAGAATTATGTTTGCTTTGGGCATAGGGCAAATGTTTATGG
>NW_012101301.1:129373-133125 GCF_000951045.1 Mandrillus leucophaeus | reverse complement strand
GGGGTTTTACCATGTTGGCTGGACTGGTCATGAACTCCTGACCTCATGAGATCCACCCACCTTGGCCTTCTACAGTGCTGGGATTAGAGGCATGAGCCACCGCACCCAGCCTGCTTTCAACTTTTCCCCATTCAGTGTTACGTTGTCTGTGGGTTTGTTATAGATGGCTTTTATTACATTGAGGTATGTCTATTGTACACTGATTCTGTTGAGGATATTAATAATAAAGGATGCTGAATTTTGTCAAATGCTTTTTCTGCGTCTATTAAGATGATCATGTGATTTTTATTTTTAATTCTGTTTATGTGGTGTATTACATTCATTGACTCATGTATTTTAAACCATCCGTGCATCCCTGGTATAAAACCCACTTGGTTATGGTGGATTATCTTTTTGATATGCTGTTGGATTTGGTTAGCTAGTATTTTGTTAAGAATTTTTGCATCTATGTTCATCAGGGATATTGGTCTGTAGTTTTTTTATTGGTTGTGTCCTTTCCTGGTTTTTGGTATTAGGGTGATACTGGTTTTATAGAATGATTTAAGGAGGATTCCCTCTTTCTCTGTCTTGTGGAGTAGTGTCAATAGGATTGGTACCAATTCTTCTTTAAATGTCTAGTAGAATTCAGTTGTGAATTTGCCTGGTCCTGGACTTTTTTTTTTTGTTATTGTTGGTAATGTTGTTATTACCATTTCAATCTCACTGCTTATTATTGGTTTGTTCAGGATTTCTAATTCTTCCTGATTTAAGCTAGGAGGGTTGTATCTTTCAAGGAATTTATACATCTTCTTCTGGTTTTCTAGTTTATGCATATAAAGATGTTTATAGTAGCCTTAAATAATCTTTTGTATTTTTGTGGTGTTAGTTGTAATAGCTCTTGTTTTGTTGCTGATTGAGCTTCTTTGGATCCTCTCCTTTTCTTGGTGAATCTTGCTAAAGGTCTATCAATTTTATTTATCTTTTCAAAGAACCAGGTTTTAGTTTCATTTATCTTTTCTATTATTTTGTTTCAATTTCATTTGTTCTGTTAGGATCAGACTTTTTGATGTAAGCATTTAGGGCTATAAACTTTTCTCTTAGCACCATGTTTGCTGTATCCCAGATGTTTTTATATTATTCAAGTATGAAGTACTTGAATAATATAAAAAGTAGAAAGTATGAAGACTTTCTAGCATACCCATCTTGATTTTATTGTTGACCCAATGATCATTCAGGAGCAAGTTATTTAATTTCCATGTATTTTCATGATTTTGAAGGTCCCTTTTGGAGTTGATTTCCAGTTTTATTCCACTGTGGTCTGAGACAGTACCTGATATAATTTCAATTTTCTAAAATTTACTGAGACTTACTTTGTGGCTTATCATATGGTTTATCTTGGAGAAAGTTCCATGCACTGATGAATAGAATGTATATTCTGTGGTTGTTTGGTAGAATGTTCCATAAATATCTGTTAAGTCAATTTGTTCCAGGGTATAATTTAAATCCGTTGTCTCTTTGTTGTCTTTCTGTCTTGATGACTTGTCTAGTGCTATCAGTGGAGTATTGAAGTCCCCCATTATTATTGTGTTGCTGTCTATCTCATTTCTTAGGTCTAGTAGTAATTGTTTTATAAATTTGAGAGCTCCAGTGTTAGGTGCATATATATATTTAAGATTGTGATATTTTTCTGTTGGACAAGCCCTTTTATCATGATATAATTTCCTTCTTTGTCTTTTTTAACTGCTGTTACTTTAAAGTTTGTTTTGTCTAATATAAGAATAGCTACTCCTACTCCCTTTTTGTGTCCATTTGCATGGAATTTCTTTTTCCACCTCATTACCTTAAGTTTATGTAAGTCCTTATATGCTAGGAGAGTCTCTTGAAGGCAGCAGATATTTGGTCGGTGAATTCTTATCCATTCTACAATTCTGTATCTTTTAAGTGGAGTGTTTAGGCCATTTACATTCAATGTTAGTATTGATATGTGAGGTAGTATTCTATTTGTGATGGTGTTTGTTGCCTGTATACCTTGGTTTTTGTTTGTTTTATAGGTTCTGTGAGATTTATGCTTTAAAGAGATTTTGTTTTAACATGTTTCCAGAATTTGTTTTAAGATTTAGAGCTCTTTTTAACAGTTCTGGTAGTGCTGGCTTGGTAGTGGCAAATTCTCTGAGCATTTGTTTGTCTAAAAACAACATTATCTTTTCTTAATTTATAGAGCTTAGTTTTGGCTGCATGCGGTGGCTCACACCTGTAATCCCAGCACTTTGGGAGGCTGAGGTGGGTGGATCATGAGGTCAGGAGATCAAGACCATCCTGGCCAACATGTTGAAACCCTGTATCTACTAAAAATACAAAAAATTAGCTGGGTGTGGTGGCACACACCTGTAATCCCAGCTACTCAGGAGGGTGAGGCAGGAGAATTGCTTGAACTTGAGAGGCAGAGGTTGCAGTGAGCTGAGATCATGCCACTGCACTCTAGCCTGGCAAAAGAGCGAGACTTCATCTCAAATAAATAAATAAAGAGATACATAAATAAAATAAAGCTTAGTTTCATTGGATACAAAATCCTTGACTAATAATTGTTTTGTTCAAGGAGGCTGAAGATAGCGCCCCAATCCCTTCTATCTTGTAAAGTTTCTGCTGAGAAATCTGCTGTTAATCTGATAGATTTTCCTTTAGAGGTTACCTGGTGCTTTTGCCTCACAGTTCTTAAGATTCTTTCCTTCATCTTAATTTTGGATAACCTGATGACAATGTGCCTAGGTGATGATCTTTTTGTGATGAATTTTCCAGGTGTTCTTCAATTTTCTTGTATTTGGATTTCTAGGTCTCCAGCAAGGCTGGGGAAGGTTTCCTTAATTATTCCCCTAAATACATTTTCCAAACTTTTATATTTCTCTTCTTTCTCAGGAACATCAGTTATGTTTAGGTTTGGTCACTTAACATAATCCCAGACTTCTTGAAGGCTTTATTTTTTCTTATTCTTTTTTCTTCATCTTTGTTGGACTGGGTTAATTTAAAAACCTTGTCTTTGAGCTCTGAAGTTCTTTCTTCTGCTTGTTTGATTCTATTGCTGGGACTTTCCAGAACATTTTTTATTTCTCTAAGTGCATCCTTTATTTCCTGCAGTTGTGATTGCTTTTTATTCATGCTATCTATTTCATTGACAATTTCTCCTCTCATTTCTTGTTTTTTTTTTTTATTTTTAAAAAATTGCACTTCACGTTTCTCTGATGCCTCCTAGATTAGCTTAATAAATGATCTTCTGAATTATTTTTCAGGTAAATCAGGGATTTCTTCTTGAAAACCAGAAAAAACAATCTGGTAATATGACAAAACAAGGTTTTTTAACATCCCCCAAAAACCAGATTAGCTCACCAGCAATGAATAAACCAATAAAACAATAAAAACCCTCTTCAAACAGAAAAATTAATTTTATATATGTATATGTATATATATTTTGAGATGGAGTTTTGCTCTCGTTCCCCAGGTTGGAGTGCAATGGTACAATCTTGGCTTACCTGCAACCTCTGCCTCCTGGGTTCAAGTGATTCTCCTGCCTCAGCCTCCCGAGTAGCCAGGACTACAGGCATGTGCCACCACGCCCAGCTAACTTTTGTATTTTGAATAGAGATGGGGTTTCACCATGTTAGATTGGATGGTCTCAATTTCTTAACCTCGTCCCGCCTCGGCTGCCCAAAGTGCTGAGATTACAGGCATGAGCCTCTGCACCCGGCTCACAAAATTATTTTTGACATTAATTTTTAAAT
>NW_012101301.1:126197-129323 GCF_000951045.1 Mandrillus leucophaeus | reverse complement strand
TCAGGAACATCAGTTATGTTTAGGTTTGGTCACTTAACATAATCCCAGACTTCTTGAAGGCTTTATTTTTTCTTATTCTTTTTTCTTCATCTTTGTTGGACTGGGTTAATTTAAAAACCTTGTCTTTGAGCTCTGAAGTTCTTTCTTCTGCTTGTTTGATTCTATTGCTGAGACTTTCCAGAACATTTTTTATTTCTCTAAGTGCATCCTTTATTTCCTGCAGTTGTGATTGCTTTTTATTCATGCTATCTATTTCACTGACAATTTCTCCTCTCATTTCTTGTTTTGTTTTTTTTTTTATTTTTAAAAAATTGTACTTCACGTTTCTCTGATGCCTCCTAGATTAGCTTAATAAATGATCTTCTGAATTATTTTTCAGGTAAATCAGGGATTTCTTCTTGGTTTGGATTCATTGCTGGTGAGCTAATCTGGTTTTTGGGGGATGTTAAAAAATCTTGTTTTGTCATATTACCAGATTGTTTTTTCTGGTTCTTTCTCATTTGGGTAGGCTATGTCAGAGGGAAAGTCTAGGGTTCAAGGCTGCTGTTCAGATTCTTTGGTCCCATCGGGTGTTCCTTTGATGTACTACTGTCCCCCTTTTTTTAGAGATGTGGCTTCCTGAGAGCCGAGCTATAGTGATTATTATCTCTTCTGGATCTAGCCACCCAGCAGGTCTACCAGGCTTTGGGCTGGTACTGGGGGTTGTCTGCACAGCATCCTGTAATGTGAACTGTCTGCAGGTGTCTCAGCTAGGATTTCCTTGGATAGGGCTTGCTATAGCTGCTGCAGGAAATGTGGTGTTTTTCCCAGGTTAATGGAGTTATGCTCCCAGAAGGATTATGGCTGCCTCTGTGGTGTCATGCAGGTTGTCAGGGAAGTTGGGGAGAGCCAGCAGTTACATACCTCACCCAGCTTCCATGCAACCCAAAAGGTCAGTCTCATTCCCACTGTACCCCACACCCCAACAGCACTGAGATTTTTCCAGCCAGTGGGTGAGCAGGGCTGAGTACTTGCCCCAAGCTACCAGCCTCCCAGCTGATAAAGTGAGCAGGGTTTTGGTGCCTTCCTGCCTGTAGAGTCTGCACACCAGATTCATGCCCTCCTGGAGTTCTTGCCAGGAGACTTTGTGTTCAGTTGGAATTGTTACAAAGTTCAGCTGGAGGTTTCCTTCCTCCTGTGGTCTTTTCCAAGTACTTCTGGCAGCTCTCCCCAAAAACACCTTCGAGGCAAGTATGAAATAGCTTCCCAGGGGACCCAGAAAGCCCACAAGGTTTTTTCTGCTGTTTCCTCTACCCCTGTATTTTACTCACTCTCTAAACTGCTCAGCTCCAGGTAAGGTCAGATCCTTCTCCCGTGACCTAGACATTCAGGTTCCCCAGTAAGGTTATGTGTTTGGGGGTGGGTGATCCCTTTTTTCCACGTTCACAGATGGGGCACTCCCAGTATTTGGGCTGTCTCCCAGGTCCTGCAGGAGCAATCCACTTTCTTCAGAAGGTCTGTGGGTTCTCTCAGCTTTCCTGGTTTATTCCTGCAGTAGTTCTGGAGCAAAAGTTCACGATGCAAGTCTCCACACGCTGCTTTGTCTGTCCTAGTGGGAGCTGCAATCTGGTTCTGCCTCCTGAATGCTATTTTTTTTTTTTTTTTCAAAAAAGTGGTTTGTAAATTTCTCTTTATTTTTTACTAAATTAGAAAATTCAAAGCCAAAATGTTAGGTCAGGAATAAAAACAAGCATCAGGTGAGAGGGTGTTTAGCATAATGGTTAATATAGTGAAACTCAGAATCAGGTGGTTTCTGATTGCATCCCAGTTCTGCCACTTATGGGCTGTATGACGTATATACAGTTTCTTGACCTCTCTTTGTTTGACTTTTCAATGGTTCAGCGAAAATAATAGTCATAAATGCTAGGGTTTTTATAAAATTTAAGCAATTAAAAGAAAGATGTCCAAAGAGTACCCAGAACATAGCAAGTGTACAAGAAACTTATTAGCTCTTATTTGTCAATTCTGTTAGATCATGATTAATGTTAAGCCTGAAAACAAGGTCCCTACATCAGTGGTCTGTAACCCATGTCTATTCTAGTCAGTCTGGGGCTATAATGCTAGTCAAATATTTTTAATACTATCCTTTTATTTAAAAAAGCATAATAGTATTTTTGATTGACATATCAAAGTTGCATACATTTCTGGAGTACAATGTGATGCTTGAATATATTATACATATATATACACACACACATATGTAATATGGAATGATTAAATCAAGTTAAATAACATATCTATGAACTTGCTTACCTATTGTTTTTTGTCATGAGACACTTGAAATTTACTTTTAGTTATTTCAAAATATACAATACATTATTGTTTACTATAGTCATCCTGCTGTGCAATAGATCTGAAAACCTACTGAAACTTTGTACCCTTTGATGAACAACTCCCTGTTTTCTTCCCACCACACTCAGCCTCTGCTAAAGATGATTTTACTTTCTACTTTCTTGAGTTAAACTTTATTCTATATATAAATGAGGTCATGCAATATCTGTCTTTCCGTGTCAGGGTTATACCATCTAGTGTAATGTCTTCTGAATTTATATTGTTTGAAATTATGAGATTTACCCCTTTTTAAGGCTGAATAGTATTCCATTGTGTATCTACGCCACATTTGTTTTTCAAAAAAATTATTTAAGGCCAGGCTTGGTGGCTTATGCCCATAATCCCAGCACTTTGGGAGGCTGAGGCGGGTGGATCACGGGGTCAGGAGACCATCCTGACCCACATGGTGAAACGCCAATTCTACTGAAAATACAAAAATTAGCTGGGTGTGGTGGCATGCACCTGTAATCCCAGCTACTTGGGAGGCTGAGGCAGGAGAATGGCTTGAACCCAGGAGGCAGAGATTGCAGTGAGCCAAGATCACACCACTGCACTCCAGCCCGGTGACAGAGCGAGACTCTGTCCCACCAAAAATTAAATATATTCATCTATTGTTGAAAAACTCATGTTATGGAAGGATATTTCTGTGTTAAAACATGTATTAATGGCCGGGCGCGGTGGCTCAAGCCTGTAATCCCAGCACTTTGGGAGGCCGAGACGGGCGGATCACGAGGTCAGGAGATCGAGACCATCCTG
>NW_012101301.1:119552-125327 GCF_000951045.1 Mandrillus leucophaeus | reverse complement strand
ATGATATTTTTGTTTGCTTAGATGACAAAAGCAACTAAAAGACTATTTTAAAAGTCTATTCAGGTGCCTAGGCAAAATTCTAAGATGATCCTCAGGATATCCAGTTTGTTGCACACCTGCTGTGTAATCCTTTTTTTAAGTGTAAAAAAAAAAAGTGTGGCTGTGGTGGAAAATCACTCATGAAATTAGGTTACTAATGTGTTGCCTTTGTGTTCATCAAAAGGGAGATTATCCTGATTGGGCTAAACTAAATCAGAGGTGCTTTTAAAAGAAAGGGATACATCCTGGGCATGGTGGCTCACGCCTGTAACCCTAGCGCTTTTGGGAGGCCTAGGTGGGCACATCATGAGGTCAAGAGATGGAGACCATCCTGGCCAACATGGTAAAAATACAAAAATTAGCTGCGCGTGGTGGCACGTGCCTGTAGTCTCAGCTATTTGGGTGCCTGAGTCAGGAGAATCTCTTGAACCCGGGAGGTGGAAGTTGTGGTGAGCCAAGATCGTGCCATTGCATTCCAGCCTGGCGACAGAGTGACAGTCCTTCTCAAAAACAAAACAAAACAAAACAAAACAAAACAAAACAAAACAAGACAAAAAAGAAAAAAAAAAAAGGGACACATCAGAGAAAAACACCCCTGCTGGTCTGGAAGTAAGTGACTTCCAGGTGGGCTAGCTAAACTGCTTATGGAGGCCACATGGCAGGAAATACATTTGTATCTTTTCATTATTCCTGGCTCCCACATGTTGCTTCCAGTAGGGAGGACAGGAGGATCCCATGGATCCTCCCCATGGCAGAGGAAAGAAGAGGGGGTTCTCATTCATTCAATAAATAATCACCTGATGATCTGAGATAGCTTAAGATAAACAGAGGAGACCACACATGACCACATTAACGGGAGGAAGGAGGCAATCTGGTTGAAAGGGGTCACTGGCATTATGAAGCAACATTTAGTAAGTGGTAGTGAATGATGAGCCTGTGGGATATTGATAGTCTACCATCAATGAGAGTGAACTCATTCTAATTAAATCAGCATGTGTGCATCATTCTGGTGACCCAGTTTTACACTACCCATTACAGAAATACCATGGGGACCAGTAGGTACCCTCCTAGAATTAAAATTATCATGAGAAACATATCTAATTTTTCATTTTCACATTTGAAAAATCTTGAGAACATTATTAATTTGATGATGAACTTATCTTCTGTTAATTTTAGATTTTAGAGAATTCTACTATACTTTAATACAATATTGAACTTTAAACATCTTAATATGTATGTATTTCTTTTTTTTGTTTGGAGACAGAGTCTCAGTCCATCAACAAGGATGGAGTGCAGTGGCACCATCTTGGCTCACTGCAACCTCCACCTCCCAGGTTCAAGAGATTCTCCCGTCTCAGCCTCCAGAGCAGCTAGGCTCACACCACCACACCTGGCTAATATACATATATTTTTTTTTTAAATGACAACATAAGTGTTTAATGATCTTCACCATGCTTTCCATTCCCAGTAAAAAGTAAAAACTCATAGATTTTAAGTGGGGTGGGGAGTAGTGAATGGGAGAAAACAAGTTTTAGGGAAGGACAGCCAAACTGTCTAATCTAGGCTCTCGTTAACCTCAACAGTCTTTGTGGCACCATGAAGCTGTTACAAAGCCATGACTAATGCTGCCTCTAGATGGAAGCATAACTAATTATAAAGGTGATTCTTGCCAGCCGCTGTGGTGCAACTATAGTTCCAGCTACTTGGGAGGCTGAGGAGGGAGAATCACTTGAGCCCAAGAGTTCAAGGCTAGTCTGGGCAACACAGTGAGACTCTACCTAAAAAAAAAAAAAAAAAGCAAAAGGTGATTCTCTAGAGAGCGAACTCTGGGATATTGGAGAGTAACAATATAATGATCTCATTTCTGCCTACTTAGAAGAAACTCCTCTCCTTTTGCTGTATGGGGACTGTTATTTCAAGCAGAAAGGACATCAGCAAAGAGTAAAATCGATACCTTTTACTCTCCACATTACAATAGTTCTCAAGCAAAGCTTGGATTTTCTACTTAATCAGTATTGATCCAAAGGTATCCAGAATGAAGTGATTTTCGGCATTTATCCTTTGCTAATCTTGCTGTTATGAATCCCGAAATTGGTATGACACATTTCAAGGGTGCAACTTAAAGTAAGTCTACACAACATGTAAGGCTAACAATTGCCACATATTTTAATGAGAAAAACATCAAAAAAACTTCTCAAATTGTTTTCCAGTGGCATAGCCAATGGATACTTTTTTAAAGCTGCAAACAAATAAATGGTACTGATACTGTGTTAAAGGCCCCCTGGGTATGCTTCCATCATAGCATCTCCGTCCTCCAACTACAATAAATGCTAAGACTGATTAAGCCCTTAGGTTAAAAGGCCATGTCTACTGGAAATACTACAGGATCCGCTACTGTCTCCATTAAGGCAAACCATTTCTAAATGATGGTGAAAGGAATGTTTCTGAAATCTCCCAATTGTAAAGGACCTGAAAAGAAAGTATAAAAACAGCAAGAAAATGGGTACATATATAGAATCATACCATCTTTTCATCATGCAACATTGGCTCCTCACATCAGGAAGATTAAATAGAATATTTATACATATTCTTTGTACACATCTTTCTCTCCCTCTGTGAGTACACATGTACTTGTCCTTGCCTGGGTCTCCAAGGCTACATGTGGTAATGGGCTACATTTGCTGAACCAGAGTCCAGTTTGGTTTTGTTTCTTGCTGAGGATATGTTCTAGGTCTTCTCTTAATTTTTCCAGATATCCGCATACACCACAGACTCTGACTTGTTAATCTTGTCACTGTGATGTCCACCAGAGTGGTCTAACTGTGCATATATGACTGGGACCTGGTGAGATCCAGAAGGCAGTCTCTTTACAAAACCCTCAGTGTCAGAGTGGGACTTCCGAGGAGGCTGTTTAACTGGTGACAAACTCTCTGATGTAACCCCGTTTAGAGTTTTTCCTTCTATAGAGGACAGCCAGAATTATGCTGATGAGCAGAGTGAGACCTAGGATCACAGTAGTAACTATGCCCCACACTACCCAAACTGGAAACACAGGCAAACTCTCTTTTTCTACAACATAGAGCCTAATGTGTCCAGACTGGAAAACAATGTCAGGAGGGTTTTTGACATCACAGCTATAGGTGCCATTGTATATAGACTGCATATTTTCTGTGTTGATTGATGCATCTTTCTTGTCAAGGTCTTCAGCCCAGCTGATTCTGTCTTTAAATAGTGGATAATTCCCAAGGTACACCTGCCCTTGGGAATAGTGGAAAAATGACGTGGTGGTGTCAGCCCCCTCTGGCTGGAAGCTTCAGAAGACTGAGGTCAACCCGCCAGTCATATTAGTAGACTTGAGCTTGCAGGTCAGCTTCCCTTATGTACCATTTGCCATGAAGATTTCTTTTGGTGTATATGCTTCCAAGGCTGGTACTCCAGCTGTCAAGAGCCCCAGCACCACTGCCAGCACTGACCACAGCCAGCGCCTCCTGTCTGGGGCTGCAATAACTGTCCCAGCTCTGGCAGGCGCTGCCATTGTCTAGCCACTGCAGTCGCTGCCGCTGCACCTCTGAGCCCGGGTCCCCACTGAGGTTGGCTCGGCTAGGGGAAGAGGGTTTTGATCTCTCTGCCACCCGTGCTGGGTAGCATCTCCATGCCACATTCCCTACTCTGGACCCAGCCGTGGCTCGCCAGATCTGCACCCTAGCTACAGTCCCGCTCCGGCCACACCTGGCTAATTTTTTTTATGTTTAGTAAAGATGAGGTTTCACCACGTTTGCCAGGCTGGTCTTGAACTCCTGACCTCAAGTGATTTGTTCACCTCAGCCTCTCAAAGTGCTGGGATTACAGGTGTGAGCCACTGCACCTGGTCATAATATGAATATTTATTTATTTAGACAGAGTCTCGCCCTGTTGCACAGACTAGAGTGCAATGGCACGATCTTGGCTCACTGCAACCTCCGCCTTCCAGGTTCAAGTGATTCTCTTGCCTCAGCCTCCCAAGTAGCTGGGATTACAGGCGCACACCACCATGCCCAGCTAGTTTTTTGTATTTTTAGTAGAGATGGGGTTTCACCATGTTGGCCAGGCTTGTCTCGAACTCCTGACCTTAAGTGATCCACCCACGTTGGACTCCCAAAATGCTGGGATTACAGGCGTGAGCCACCGCACCCAGCCATGAATATTTCTTTAATGTATGAACAGTTACGTAGATATTTGCTCTTAGAGTAACATAATAAAAATAACAATTAGAGAAAACATTTGAAATGGGATAAAATTAATCAAAACCACATCTTTTCAATGGCTTGGCATAATTGCCATGCTTTTTGAAATGGCCAGATTACCAGCAAGAAGCAAAGACAAGATTTTGGCTTTGCTCAATCATTAAGTTATTGACCTTATGAGATCTAAAATCCTGGCTAAAGGATTTGAAAGGCGTATTCTTTAGGTGGCTTCCTAGGGTATCCAAGAAAATGCAAGAAGACTTTTGAAGTTAGGCAGGAGAATGCATTCGATACACATTGCTCTTCTCTGATTTGCTTTAACATTAAAAGATTGAAGATTGCAAATCTAATCTCTCTATGTAGAGTAAATTAGGAAAGGATTTATTTTTCATCCAGGGAAATAATTGTATAAAACTAATGGGAGTGTGGTGGCTCACATCCGTAATCCCAGCACTTTGGGAGGCCAAGGCGGGCAGATTACTTGAGGTCAGGAGTTTGAGACCAGCCTGACCAGCATGGTGAAACCCCATCTCTAGTAAAAATACAAAAAATTAACCAGGTGTGGTGGCGCGTGCCTGTAGTCCCAGCTACCTGAGAGACTGAGGCAGGAGAACGGCTTGAATCTGGGAGGCGGAGTTTGCAGTGAGCCAAGATTACGCCATTGCACCCCAGGCTGGGTGACAGAGCAAGACTCTGTCTCCAAAAAAAAAAATTAATTAATTAATTAATGGGTAACAGATACCGTTAGCTGCCAAAAAATAGTATGACTAGATTCAGTAAGTATCTAGCCATGCAAATAACAGTCCATTAAGTTAAGACTCTAATATGTGTATGTGAACAGCATTTATGTGCAATGTGATGCACTTCTACTCAGCACCTTCTTTTGCCTGCTTGCAGAGGTATCAATTTCCCCTGAGTGATTCAGGGTGCGTACTGATAATTGAGAATGCTGTGTTCAGAGGGATTACTAGGAATATCATTAACACAATTTTTTCCATATTATAAAGAAATTTTATGAATCTTACTCTGCCTCACAAAGGCTTTTAGTAAAAGATTGTTTATTTACAGTGCTCGATTTGAATTCATGGGAAATTTCAATATTCCAGGTAAGTCAGAGACACTTAAGTGTCAACAAAATTCCATAATACATACTTGAATGAGATAAAGTCTTCTTAGCTAAGAATTTTATTTTATCCATAAATTTAGAGAAGAACAGAAAACCAGTACTTTGGGCCAAATAACAGTGTTTGACATGGAATTACCACCCAAGCAAGTGCTCTCCAACATCATCATTAAAATAGCAATAGCACCATGTGCTTTCCTAGAGACAGCTGGCCTGTTTTGCACTGATATAAAGTGGAGAAGGCGTTGAAATAATGAAGGGGGGTGATATACATTGAATAATCATATGAAATACAATTTTTAATAAAAAGAAGCATTTGAAGTTGTATAACTATAGATGAGACTGTTAGTATGAGGTTATGATATTTTTACTTCTTTTTTTTTTTTTTTT
>NW_012101301.1:114440-118637 GCF_000951045.1 Mandrillus leucophaeus | reverse complement strand
TGGTGCAATTTCGGCTCACTGCAACCTCTGCCACCTGTGTTCAAGCGATTCTCCTGCCTCAGCCTCCCGAGTAGCTGGGACTACAGGCGCCTGCCATTGCGCCTGGCTAATTTTTGTATTTTTAATAGAGACAGGGTTTCACCGTGTTAGTCAGGATGGTCTCGATCTCCTGACTTCGTGATCCACCCACCTCGGCCTCCCAGAGTGCTGGGATTACAGGTGTGAGCCACCGCGCCCGGCTCTTTCTTTTCTTTCTTTTCTCTCTTTTCTTTCTTTTCTCTCACTTCTCTCTTTTCTCTCTTTTCTCTCTTTCTCTCTTTCTTTTCTTTCTCACTGTGTTGCCAAGCCTGGAGTACAGTGGTGTGATCTCGGCTCTCTGAAACCTCTGCCTCCTGGGTTCAAGCAATTCTCCTACTTCAGCCTCCCAAGTAGCTGGGACTTCAGGTGCTTGCCACCACACCCAGCTGATTTTTTTTTTTTTAACTAGAGATGGGGTTTCACTATGTTGGCCAGGCTTGTCTTGAATTCCTGACCTCATGATCTGCCTGCCTTGGCCTCCCAAAGTGCTGAGATTACAGGTGTGAGCCACCACACCCAGCCTATACTTTTCTTTCAGTGTTATTTATTGCTGAGAAGTGTCCTGCCAGGAAACTGCTATAATTAATCAGCTCTACTTACATTACTAATAGTGAGTTGTTGATGTGTGAATAGGAAACAGGTGTGTCTTCTCTGCATCTCTTTTTAAATTTATTCACAGAAGAGGAGGATGCCGATAGAAGATGAAGAAAGATATGATCTTCCCCTTTCTTTGTCATCATGTGTGAAGTCAGAGAATAGGTAACATGGCACCCACCAGGTAGAGAATTCATCTGTATATTAAAAGATTTGGGTGCGATGGAAAGCTTCTTCACACACTATGTAATTGGCACACCTGTTCCAACAAATCCTCTGTGCCTTATGTAAATCAGACACCACCTCCTCAAGCACATCTATAAAACCAAATGCAATTTGCCATGAATGAAGAGATCTGTTCGGAACCCTCTGCTTCTGCATGAGGGAGCTTTTCTCTCTTGTTTATGAAATTTTCCCCCTTAAACTCACTCTTTGCATGTCTGTGTCCTTGATTTCCTTGGCATGAGCAAGGAACATGGAGTATTACCCCAGACAAATGATGCTGCTTCACGGCCACAAATATAATTGAATTATATTTGTATTTTCAGCTTGTGTAGGCATTGGCAAGCCTTCTTCCAGAATGTAGTAGCAACTTATACTACTTGTTTATATGAGGGATTATTTATTATCTAATTATCCTTATTTTCTAAACCCTACAGTAAACACTCTGAAGACAGAGACCTTTAATTTCATTCACCACTATATTTGCAATTTTTCAATTAAGTACGTAAATTTGATTTGACTTTGAAGCATTTATTTATTTATTTATTTATTTATTTATTTATTTAGAGACTGAGTCTTGCTCTGTCGCCCAGGCTGGAGTGCAGTGGTGCGATCTCGGCTCACTGCAAGCTCTGCCTTCCTGGTTCATGCCATTCTCCTGCCTCAGCCTTCCAAGTATCTGGGACTACTGGCGCCTGCCACCGCGCCCTGCTAATTTTTTGCATTTTTAGTAGGGACGGAGTTTCACCTGTGTTAGCCAGGATAGTCTCGATCTCCTGACCTCATGATCCACCCGCCTCGGCCTCCCAAAGTACTGGGATTACAGGCTTGAGCCACTGCGCCCAGCCTAAGCATTTATTTTTTTTAAAGAATAACTATCCGCCTGGCACAGTGGCTCATGCCTGTAATCCCAGCACTTTGGGAGACAGAGATGGGTGGATCATGAGTTCAGGAGTTCGAGACTAGTCTGGCCAATATGGTGAAACCCTGTCTCTCTAAAAGTACAAAAATTAGCCGGGTGTGGTGGTACGCACCTGTAGTCCCAGCTACTCAGGAGGCTGAGGCAGGAGAATCAGTTGAACCCGGGAGACAGAGGTTGCAGTCAGCTGAGATCGCACCACTGCACTCCAGCCTGAGCAACAGAGCAAGACTCTGGTCTCAAAATAAATAAATAAATAAAATGAAAATAAAAAATAACTGCAGTGAAGTTGATTCCTTTGCACGTCTCTGAACATTATTTTCTTTTCCACAGCTCTGTTTCTTTACATGTAGGATTTCTCTGCCAAAATTTTTTCATTCTTTTCTTAGCCATTCTCAGTCAGGATTATTTCTCTGACTGCACAGAAAGACTAACTGAGCAGGTGCAATTTCAGCAAAGTCTTGAAGAAGATAGTCCTCAGCTGACCAGGTAAACGCTAAGCAACTGTAGATAATTATCTTTTAAAGGTGTATAATTTTTATTTTATATTGATTTACCAGGACAATCACCATTACAAAAAAATCAATTTAATTACACCAGGCATGGTGGCTCACACCTATAATCCCAGCACTTTGGAAGGCTGAGGTGGGTGGATCACTGAGGTCAGGAGTTTGAGACCAGGCTGGCCAACATGGTGAAACCCTGTCTCTACTAAAAATACACTCACACACACACACACACACACACACACAAATAGCTGGGTGTGGTGGCAGGTGCCTGTAATGGCAGCTACTTGGGAGGCTGAGGCAGGAGAGTCATTTGAACTTGGGAGGTGGAGGTTGCAGTGAGCTGAGATCGCCCCATCACCAGCCTGGGCGACAAAAAAAAAATCAATCTAATTGCAATATATCTAGAGATTTAACACACATCTAAATGTTAAATTGACACTACAATATAATATTTAAATCTGCAAAAAGACATTAGAACATGTGGTCAATAGTACCATGAGCTGCCATAGGCTTTTAGCAGATAATACAAATGAAAATCACCTCTTTATGCCCCTACAGGAGAAAAACATACTTATGCATCTCATATGAGGAAAGAGAAAAAAGCAGAACTCAATATGCTAAAAAAGATTGTTTATACCAGATATATACATTTTACTGATGGTTGTCCAATATAATTTTTAAGTTTTCTGTATTAAATTTTACTAAATATATATAATCCTGTTGCTCACAAGTGAGGAGCAAAAGCTAAACTATTCAAATGGCCATAAGAAAGATTTTTTGGAAAATAATACATCATTAAAAAGAAGCTGCAAGTGTAATAGTTGACCCCTTAGGAACCTTAAATATTACATTTAATTGTGCTTAGATGGCAAGAGTTGGAGTTTTGATAAAGTCGGCCAATTCAAAATCCTCCAGAGAGAAGTTACCAGGTATCAACATTTAAGGCAGATTTTATTCGTTAAAAGCATCTTAAGAAGTAACGGAAACTGCAGAAATTAAAGAATTCAGGACCGTGCGTGGTGGCTCATGCCTGTAATCCTAGTACTTCGGGAGGCCGAGGTGGGTGGATCACCTTAGGTCAGGGTTCAAGACCAGCCTGGCCAATATGGTGAAACCTCGTCTCTACTAAAAATACAAAAATTAGCCCGGTATGGTGGTGTGCACCTGTAGTCCCAGCTCCTCAGGAGGCTGAGACAGGAGAGTTGCTTAAACCCGGGAAGGAGAGGTTGCAGAGAGCCAAGATCATGCCACTGAACTCCAGCCTGGGTGACAGAGCGAGACTCCGTCTCAAAAATAATAATTAATTAATTAATTCAGGATTTCCACTAGTAATAAATTGTATTGAACATGTTGATTGTGTTGGCCATTTGAGAGCTGCCATTTATAACTGCTTCATAAGCCTGCTGAGTCACAGGGGCAGATAAGCAATCACTGTTGTTTACATGCTCCTTGTCAGGCAGCTTTTATTAGCATGCAAATACTATAATCTTCCCAACGAAGGACGCCAACATGCAAGATTTTACTTTGTGTCCAATAGGAGACAGCCTTGCTTGATTGCTTACAACCATCATGGTCATAAAGACAAAGTCCCAGTTCCCTGATACCTCTGCTTTCCAATCTGTGCATGAGACAGCCTTTGTGAGGTCCAGCATGGCCTGCTGTGCCTCTTGTTTCTAGTGGAAGTGTATTAAACACCTTTTAATTGCATTCACCTCCTTTTTATGTGTTAACATCCGGGCGAAATTCGTAAGGCCTGCTTTAGAAAAATCATGTTGCAGGCAGGGTGCAGTGGCTCACGCCTGTAATCCCAGCACTTTGGGAGGCTAAGGCGGGTGGATCACGAGGTCAGGAGTTCAAGACCAGCCTGGCCAACAC
>NW_012101301.1:106330-109805 GCF_000951045.1 Mandrillus leucophaeus | reverse complement strand
GTGTACTATTGTTTTTGAAACATAACTTCTTTCTCTCCAGTTTCTTAGTTTTACTAAAAGATAAATCGTGGTAGGTAGGACTGGTTTGCTTTATTATACTTGGCCTAATTATTTGTATACAGTGCAGCAAGAATAATTATTTTTCACATAGGCCTTTTAAATTGGCTTTGATGGAACTTTGTTCCATAGAAGGAATCTGAGATAAGACCTCATTCCTGTAATCCCAGCACTTTGGGAGGCTGAGGCAGGTGGATCACAAGGTCAAAAGATGAAGACCATCCTGGCTAACATGGTGAAACCCTGTCTCTACTAAAAATACAAAAAATTAGCCAGGTGTGGTGGCATGCACCTGTAGTCCCAGCTACTCAGGAGGCTGAGACAGGAGAATTGCTTGAACCCAGAAGGCGGAGGTTGCAGTGAGCTGAGATTGCACCACTGCACTCCAGCCTGGGCAATAGAGCAAGATTCCATCTCAAAAAAACAAAACAAAGCAAAGAAAACCCACTGAACCCAACCATGGATTTGTACCATCAAATACTTATGAGTTGGGTGAATTATTCTTCTCTTGAGATTCCAAGATAACTTTGGGTTCCTGACCTGTTAGAAAGTGACATTCTTTCCTTATCACAGATCAGAAACCCTGTACAGGAACTGTGTACACAAAATATGAGGCCAGTTTTGCAGAGGTTTTATTGATTCCATAAGTCAAGTTTGATTCCTTAAAGGAGAGCACACCATTCTAGTCAAAGCCTTGGTAAAATAACCAGGTTTGCCAATTGTGTCCTGTTACAAAAGAGAACTAGTTCTTATTGTACTTATGCAAATAACTATATTGCCATAAATTAAGAATACTCATAAATAGTTTCCAAGTTCTGGAAAAATCATGTAGAGAGAAACAAATATGCTCCAAATTTTGTTCATAAGACGTATACTTAATTGTTAAAAGCTGTTAATAGCGCAAAAGAAAAGTTTCCTTGGTTCTGAAAAACAAAACAAAGGATTAGCAGCAATTTTTTAAGCAAAAAGTCAATAAGATCACTTCAGTTTCCTATTGATTTAATTTATGCATTTAATTCCTGTTCTGCTTGACATTAATGAACATTTTAGCACTTCAAGAGTCCTAAACATTTTTCCTTTATTCTTATGTCACAATCTCCAAAGTGATCAGAAACCTGCATTCAAGAGCACCGTTTAGAGCTTTACAGATGATTATAAAACCACCATCTAAAGAGGACCAAAACAAGAAAACAATTGTTTATGAAAGACAAAAAGTTTTAGGCTAGCCATAGTTAAAAACACAATTGGCAACGAAAATTATTACCTCTGTGGCACACAATAATTTAATGTAACAATTATAATTATTACTGATAATGTACACTAAGATAGAATTATAGAAGTTTCATATGATTTTGGAACAATAACATATTTATACAAATATAGCCCAAAGAAAGCCAAGCCCCATTTTATATTTGGCAATGCTTCCTGTATGATTTTTGGTACCAAATGAGCCAAATTTTACCTTTACATTGTTAAGCCCATTTCTTAATAAAACCTTGTAGACATATTCACCCATTTTTTTTAAAAACAGAGTCTTGCTCTGTCACCCAGGATGGAGTGCAGTGGCATGATCTTGGCTCACTGCAGCCTCCGCCTCCTGGGTTCAAGCAATTCTCCTGCCTCAGCCTCCCAAGTAGCTGAGAGTACAGATGTGTGCCACCATGCCTGGCTAATTTTTTGTATTTATAGTAGAGATGGGGTTTTGCCATGCTGGCCAGGCTGGTCTCAAACTCCTGACCTCATGATCTACCCACCTTGGCATCCTAAAGTGCTGGGATTACAGGTATGAGCCACTGCACTGGACCCACTAACCTGCTCTTTAACAAAAATTGTAAAGGGTTATAAAAGGTCTATAAAAATGTTATCTCATAAACATTAAAATTGGGTAAATATGGCTGGGCATGGTGGCTCTTGCCTGTAATCCCAGCACTTTGGGAGGCCGAGGCAGACGGATCATGAGGTCAGGAGCTCAAGACCAGCCTGGGCAACAGAGCGAGACTCCATCTCCAGGAAAAAAAAAAAAAGCCAGTTAGTGCTGTAAGAGAAACCCACTGTGCTTTTATTTTAATGCTCAATTTACAGAAAAACTGGACGATACCTCTTTAACTTTAGTCCTGTCTCTTATACACATCTAGATGTGTATAAGAGACAGGGTCAGGAGTTCAAGACCAGCCTGGCCAACACGATGAAACCCCGTCTCTATTAAAATACAAAAAATTAGCCAGGTGTGGTGGCAGATGCCTGTAGTTCCAGCTACTCAGAAGGCTGAGGCAAGAGAATTGTTTGAACCTGGGAGGCGGAGGTTGCAGTGAGCTGAGATTGCACCAGGGCACTCCAGTCTGGGTGACAGAGCAAGACTCAGTCTCAGAAAAAAAAGAAAAATCATGTTGCTGTGCTTTGTTATCAGAAATAATATGGGGGTGGAAGCACAAAGCAAAAGTAACCAAAACATGGATAGTACTAATTCGTATTTGAAAATATATTTGTGAAATATACTTTTACAGAAGTATCTTTGCTAGGATGTCAAGGAAGAGATCACTAAACATCAACTCCAACATATTCACATAAGTTTAACAATTTAGAGATGGTTGATACTTTTCATTCTAGATTATTTCTTTCAGTAAAGCAAGTATTGATTGTAATACAGAAGCACTGGGAAATTAACACAAATATAACTAATGTCTGAGTCCTGAAGAACTTCCTCTGGAGCCTCAGTAAATTTACTTAATCTAAATGGGCCCTTGTGCTGAGGTGATTACCTTTATCTTGTCTCCTGCTAAATTGCGGAGGTTAGGGTAGTTCCTTCAGACCCCCAGTAAACTTGTTTGTGGAGGCCTGGCGGGGGTTTCTTCAGACCCACAAAAAAACTTGTTTAATTCTACATAGGTCCTGTTAAGAATTCCTTCGTTATTTTGTCATGCTGTAAGGCCCAGGAAAGGCCTAGGCAAAACTCTTGGTGGGCTTTTGTTACATTCCAGGCTTTGTATAAGCTCACTGTTTTTTTGTTTTTTGTGTTTTTTTTGGTGCGGGGGGCACTGGGGGTGCCGAGGTTCACTCTTGTTGCCCAGGCTGGAGTGTAGTGGTGTGATCTCGGCTTACTGCAACTTCTGCTTCCCAGGATCAAGTGATTCTCCTGCCTCAGCCTCCCGAGTAGCTGGGACTGCAGGCATGCACCACCATGCCTGGCTAATTTTGTAGTTTTAGTAGAGATGGGGTTTCTCCACGGTGGTGAGGCTGGTCTCGAACTCCCAACCTCAGGTGATCCACCTGCCTCGGTCTCCCAAAGTGCTGGGATTACAGGTGTGAGCCACCACGCCCAGCCAGGGCACTGTTTTTTAATATTTAACTTAACCTCTCAGTCGGTACTGAAATAGTTGTTTTGGAGGCCTGCATTAGTAAGACCTGGCCTGCCACAATC
>NW_012101301.1:101797-103830 GCF_000951045.1 Mandrillus leucophaeus | reverse complement strand
TAGTGCTGTAAGAGAAACCCACTGTGCTTTTATTTTAATGCTCAATTTACAGAAAAACTGGACGATACCTCTTTAACTTTAGTCAGTATGTTTACATACAGAATTTCCTTTACAATCACCCTTCCACAACTTGCTTAAATCTTTGTCTTTATCTTATCCAACTGAAAACAATTCTTTAACCTTTTAATCTAGTCAAATATCCACATTCTCATGCCTCCTTATAATTTATTTTACCAAAAGTATATTTTATTTATCTTACATTGCATATAAACTGTTCCTTCAATAGTCATACATACATGTTACAATGTTAACTCATAGCAAGCTTTACTTTTGGTGAAAACCCAGGTTAGTTTGGGATTTTAATTGTGTACTAGATGTGGAGCCTAGGACCTAGACAGAAGTGCAGATAAGGTCTGACTTATTCCAGCACCTAACTCCATATATCCCAGACCTTACCTAGCTGTAAAGCAGGCAAGTTGTACAGCTAAGAGTCATAGTGGCATTTTATAAAGTATTTAGGAGGCCTAATTACCTTTAAATTGTATGACTTTCTTGCATAAATTTCCCTTTATAAATTCTTTCACTGCTTATGCAGACAAGCTATGGCATGCCTTGACTTTCTGACTTGTCCTAAACATTCCTTTTTTTTTTTTAACAACCAGTTATTTTACTTTAGGACAAGAATTTACCATACGAGATCATTTCTTACATAAAATCTCGGTTCTTTAATACCTTTTTGCATAGCTAGTGGCATGGCTAATTTCATACATCCCCAGGCCTTATCTAGAATTTAACACTCCAAAATAAGTTGAACAATTTTTAAGTCAAAAAAGTAGTGTATGACCTAAAGCATTTAGCAAATGTAATATTTGATCAGCATAATATAGGCCAAATGTTTACATTTTTGAAAATATTTATATTTTACCAATAATCTTTAAAACTATCTTTATTTTTATAACTTTCTTTATATCTCCCTTATTTCCTGGTTTGTTTTACTTTGTTTTATATATAACCTTTAAGTAAGCTTTGAATTAGATGAAAATTGGTTACCCTTCAAAAAGGACATAATTTCTAGAAAGAATGTTTTCCTACAATATATTTTTATTGGAAAATATCCAAATAATGAAATAACTGTTGTTTAATTTAACTTTAGATTCTAAATTATGACAAAGTTGTTTATGAGTATTTATCCCATTACATTTATCTAGTGATTTATTTTAATCATTTACCTAGATTATTTATGAAAACTGTGAAAGTCATTATTTAAAGTTATGAAACTGCCATTGCAAAATTATAACAGACAGTGAAAATAATCTGACCTAAGTGACTCCATCTTGCTTCTAACTTCTAGGCTATTCTTGTTCATTGACTTAGTTTATAGTTTAGCTTTGAAACAAAGATGTTAATAGTCCTTTCCCAGAACAAACTTCCTTCATGACTGTGGACTAGATTGCCTAAGGTCACAAAATTAGAAGTGAGGGTATTTTACTGAATTATTCAAGATGTAGCGATCTTCATTAAACAAATATTAATTTTTTTTTATTAAGAGTTACACAGCAAAGATAATTCTGTTTTGGGCTGAGTTATAGTTTTGTAACCTCTATGCCAAATTTTGACACCTTATAGTATTTGGCAGAGATAAGTATAAATTTGCTATATCAATAAATGCAGGCAAAAATGTATGCTGGCAACTCTTAAGACATTTCTAATATTACTTTACCAATAATTTTTAAAGCTAGCTTATTTATTAAATATTTTACTAAGCCATATAAACTTAAAAAAGCATTTGACTAGTTTTTTCTTTTTTCTGTTAAAGTATTTAAGTGCTGGCCGGGCGCAGTGGCTCATGCCTGTAATCCCAGCACTTTGGCAGGCCGAGGTGCGCGGATCACAAGGTAAAGAGTTTGAGACCAGCCTGGCCAATATGGTGAAACCCTGTCTCTATTAAAAATACAAAAATTAGCCAGGCATGGTATTGGGTGCCTATAGTCCCAGCTACTTGGGAGGCTGAGGCAGGAGAATTTCTTGAACCC
>NW_012101301.1:94910-99876 GCF_000951045.1 Mandrillus leucophaeus | reverse complement strand
TACTACAAGGCTACAGTAACCAAAACAGCATGGTACTGGTACCAAAACAGAGATATAGACCAATGGAACAGAACAGAGTCCTTAGAAATAAGACCACACATCTACAACCATCTGATCTTTGACAAACCTGAGAGAAACAAGAAATGGGGAAAGGATTCCCTATTTAATAAACAGTACTGGGAAAACTGGCTAGCCATATGTAGAAAGCTGAAATTGGATCCCTACATTATACCTTATACAACATTAATTCAAAATGGATTAAAGACTTAAATGTTAGACCTAAAACCATAATAAATCCTAGAAGAATTATTTTATATATTTTCAGTAGTGAAAAATGGTGTACAGAATATATAACTACATAGACATATTAGCCATGCCAATAGAAGTACATTTCATAGATTCATAAGACCTCCTTTTTCCTATCTCTGACTTGCAAACTCTTGATGACCTGGTTTATTACTCTGGCAGTTGTCAGCTACATTGCCCTAAATCTGCATATGGAAGGAAATAACTCTTAGGTGAAAATCAAATGGGAAAATTTACATCTCAAGGTACACAAAGAGAAAGTTTGGTGATGCTAGAGGGAGATTAAAAATGGATGCCAAATCAACAAAAAATTATAGAATTTTTTCATACCACTGTATAAGGGAACTGACTTTATTTAGATCTTGACTACCTATCTTTTAACTGGATCATTGAGCTCTGAGCAGAGCCCACACTGAATCCTGGATTTTCAAAAAGGGAGAATTATTATGAGACTAGACTATTTGATGCTTTTACAGTGCACTTAATTTTTTTCCCCAGATCAGGCATGGTGGCTCAAGCCTGTAATCCTAGCACTTTGGGAGGCTGAGGCAGGTGGATCACATGAGGTCGGGAGTTCAAGTCCAGCCTGGCCAACAGGACGAAACCTTGATTCTACTAAAAATACAAAAATTCAACAGGCATGGTGGTGGGCACCTATAATCCCAGCTACTTGGGAGACTGAGGCATGAGAATTGCTTGGGAGGCGGAGGTTGCAGTGAGCCAAGCTTGCGCCACTTCACTCCAGCCTAGGCAAAAAAGTGAAACATCGTATCAAAAAAAAGTATTTTTTTTCTCCCCAAATGAAGACATTTCTAAGTGTCTAAATTATACTTTTCTTAAAAATCCCAGAGTAGGCAACCCGCTCAAGTCCCCTTACACACTGTGGAAGCTTTGTGCTTTTGCTCTTTGCAATAAATCTTGCTGCTGCTCACTCTTTGGGTCCGTGCTGCCTTTATGAGCTGTAAATAAAGAACTGTAACACTCACCGTGAAGGTGTGCAGTTTCACTCCTGAAGCCAGGGAGACCACAAATCCACCGGGAGGAAAGAACAACTCCAGACGCGCCACCTTTATGAACTGTAACACTCATCGCGAAGGTGTGCAGCTTCACTCCTGAGGCCAGTGAGACCACGAACCCACCAGAAGGAATGAACAGCTCCAGATGCACCACCTTTAAGAGCTGTAATACTCACCATGAAGGTCTGCAGCTTCACTCCTGAAGTCAGCGAGACCACGAACCCACCAGAAGGAAGAAACTCCGGACACATCTGAACATCTGAAGGAACAAACTCTGGACACACCATCTTTAAGAACTGTAACATTCACCACGAGTGTCCGTGGCTTCATTCTTGCAGTGAGACCAAGAACCCACCAATTCTGGACACAACATGTTACATGAACAGCCTGCAGAATTGTGAGCCAAATATATCTCTTTTCTTTATAAATTAAAAAAAAAAAATCCCAGAGTAGCTTCTTTTGCAATAGCCATTAATGAAGAAATCAGAATTCAGTCAATCTAAGAAGAGAAAATTTTTGCTCAAAAAGGCAACGTCCTAGGAGAGAAATAAACAAAAATAAAATCATGATTGCCTTTTAAATGCAAACATGCACACATACGTATACACATATTGGATGTTAGCTTTTAATGAAGTTGACACTTAGCCATTGAGCTCCTAAATTTTTTTTTTTCTTCCCAGAAGCCTCTCAGCAGGAATGGACCCAATACCTCCCATTTTCAAGTTTACATGGTATCAAAAAGAATAATACAGATACATAGCAGATGTCAGTTCTGTAAAAGAGAGAAAGTAGGTGATACAAGTAAGACTTAAAGACAACAACTCAGCAGCAAACACTTTTACATTTATTTTAAGAAATATTTTCAGCCAGGCACAGTGGCTCACACCTGTAATCCTAGCACTTAGGGAGGCTGAGGTGGGTGGATTACCTGAGGTTGGGAGTTCGAGACCAGCCTGGCCAGCATGGAGAAACCCTGTCTCTACTAAAAATACAAAATTAGCTGGGCATGGTGGTGCATTCCTGTAATTCCAGTTACTTGGAAGGCTGAGGCAGGAGAATTGCTTGAACCTGGGAGGCAGAAATTGCGGTTAGCCAAGATCATGTCATTGTACTCCAGCATGGGCAACAAAAGCGAAACTCCGTCTCAAAAAAAAAAAAAAAAAAGAAAAAAAATATTTTCAACTAGTTCACCAAATGATGTCAAAGTAGTGATTTGGGGGTTTGGCTGAATAGTGCAATCACCTGGAGACCTTCATATCACACTGTTGCCTGGGTCTCACTCCAGGGATTTTGATTAATTGTTCCATTGCAAATTGGGTTTGGGGACTTTAAAAACTTCACTTCAGTTTGTACTAATATTCAGCCAGGGATGAAAAGCATTGATTCAGGGTGAGGAATGCATTGGTTGTGTGTGATTTTTATATGTTCTTCAGGGCTTTGCCCTATAGCTACTCCTAAATTTGTGGTCTTATAAAATATCTTTGCCTTTTAAGGCATCCACAGCTGTTGGGCCAAATTGTAGCAGAAGAACATAGTCAGCAGCTCTATCAGGCACAGTAATTTGACATAGTTTGTTTTGGAACTCATACATAGTCTACAAATACCAAGGAGTGATACAAACAGTTTGCAGATACATGGAGCACATTATAGGTGTTTTCAAATTTCTCCTGTGATAAGAAATTTAAAAATATAATTTTGGCCTTAATTTCTAAACTCAGTGCTCAGCTATTTCCTCAGTTTTTTCCAGAGGCTTCAGCAGTATTCTCTGGTGGTAATGAATTTATTTCAATGTTTGAAGAGTACTAGGTAAATGGAATGAGAAAGTTATATATATATAGCTTCTATTTCAGAAATGTCTCTCTCCAGAACCTCGATGGACTAGAAAACCTGGCTGAGTAGTGTGGTCTATTGAGGTGTATGAGCTTTGGACTCAGGCAGAGTTAATCCTGAGTCCCAGCTCAGCTGCTTAGTAGCTGTGGGACAGTTATATAACTCTTATGTGCAAGAAAAGGCATAATAATATTGATTGAAAATAGAACAATTCTTTTTATTCATTCTTATAGCCATGCCCTTATGAATATGCTTGTATAGTAGTTCCCATCAAGAGGAAGAATCTGTTTTTCAAACCTTGGATCTTTCTGGTCTTATTTGCATGGGGCAAAACTGTGAATATGACAGTGTGCCAGTTTTGGTTCTAGGCTCAAAGGATCTTAAATTCTTCTAAAATGGGTCTTAAAAGTCCATGTTAGCCTGCTGAAAATTAAAATGTCATGGGGAGAAAAACCAAAGTGTCCCAGTTGACAGACAGCTCACTCTCAGAAGCAGAGCCACCTAATCTGCCATCAGTTGACCATTCATGCCTGAAGAAGTCCAGCTGAGCCCAGCCTAAATTTCTAACCAGCTCAATAATGAGCTAGTAAGCTTTGGGATAGTTTGTTATGCAGTTATGGCTTACTAACAAATACATTCATTATAGGCAGGATGCCAGGATTTCAGTAAAGGTTAATTACAAATAACCTTCAAATGTTTGGCACCCTATAAGTATTAATTTTCTTTTTCCTTCATTTAAAGTCAGATTTCACTGAGATGGTACTGGGTTATACGCAAGAGCAGGTAGATGTGGATACATGTGATTGGTGCTGAAACTCATACGGTGCCCCACATCACAGGAGAAAAACACATAGCTACAGCTGGACAATTAGGTCCAAGGCCATATAGCAAAATAAGAAGTTGGCCTTTGTATTAGTCCATTTTCATACTACTGTAAAGAACTACCTGAAACTGGGTCGTTTATTAAGAGAAGAGGTCTGACTCACAGTTTTACATGGCTGAGGAAGCCTCAGGAATCTTCCAATCATGGCAGAAAGCAAAAGGAAAACAAGGCTTCACAAGGTGACAGAAAAGAAAGAGAGAGGAAGAAACACACTTATTAAACAACCAGATCTCATAAGAACTCATAAACACACTTATTAAACAACCAGATCTCATAAGAACTCTATCACAAAACAGCAAGGGGGAAGTCTGCCCCCCATTACTCAATCACCTCCCACCAGGTTTTTCCCTTGACGAATGTGGATTACAATTCAAAATAAGATTCGAGTGGGGACACAGAGCCAAACCATATCAGCCTTTAATCTATTTTCTTCACATCTAAACTTTGGAGGTCAACACCATAAAGAGTCCTGAAGGCATGGGGTTCCCTCCTGGGGCCCTATCATCCTCTGATGGCTGATGTTTGGAATGAAGAGGAATTCTCACCAAACAGAAACTGGGAGACAATGGTCTACATGTGGACCCTTCCTGATTGCAGTGGCTGCTCATTCTAGGGGCACTGTCCCTCCCATCTTTGGGCCTGAACGGAGAAGTTTATAGGGAGATGTTGCAGGCTGAAAGAGCGAGGGTCATGATCAACTCAGCATACCACTGGAGGCTACATGAGTAAACAGCAAACTGTTCTCATAAATGCAGGATGTTAGCAAGCTGACAACTGCGTCTGCCACCCAGAAGGAATGCTGAAGGCAGTCACGCAGCTGACCAATCAATGCCTCCTCCTCCCTGCTCTTTCTACCCAATAAATAAGAAGAGCTGTAGAAGCTCAAGATGGCCACCTTTGCTCACTAGAAGCAGGGAGCCCTCTTCTTCCC
>NW_012101301.1:87535-94860 GCF_000951045.1 Mandrillus leucophaeus | reverse complement strand
CTTGTATAGTAGTTCCCATCAAGAGGAAGAATCTGTTTTTCAAACCTTGGATCTTTCTGGTCTTATTTGCATGGGGCAAAACTGTGAATATGACAGTGTGCCAGTTTTGGTTCTAGGCTCAAAGGATCTTAAATTCTTCTAAAATGGGTCTTAAAAGTCCATTTTAGCCTGCTGAAAATTAAAATGTCATGGGGAGAAAAACCAAAGTGTCCCAGTTGACAGACAGCTCACTCTCAGAAGCAGAGCCACCTAATCTGCCATCAGTTGACCATTCATGCCTGAAGAAGTCCAGCTGAGCCCAGCCTAAATTTCTAACCAGCTCAATAATGAGCTAGTAAGCTTTGGGATAGTTTGTTATGCAGTTATGGCTTACTAACAAATACATTCATTATAGGCAGGATGCCAGGATTTCAGTAAAGGTTAATTACAAATAACCTTCAAATGTTTGGCACCCTATAAGTATTAATTTTCTTTTTCCTTCATTTAAAGTTAGATTTCACTGAGATGGTACTGGGTTATACGCAAGAGCAGGTAGATGTGGATACATGTGATTGGTGCTGAAACTCATACGGTGCCCCACATCACAGGAGAAAAACACATAGCTACAGCTGGACAATTAGGTCCAAGGCCAAATAGCAAAATAAGAAGTTGGCCTTTGTATTAGTCCATTTTCATACTACTGTAAAGAACTACCTGAAACTGGGTCGTTTATTAAGAGAAGAGGTCTGACTCACAGTTTTACATGGCTGAGGAAGCCTCAGGAATCTTCCAATCATGGCAGAAAGCAAAAGGAAAACAAGGCTTCACAAGGTGACAGAAAAGAAAGAGAGAGGAAGAAACACACTTATTAAACAACCAGATCTCATAAGAACTCATAAACACACTTATTAAACAACCAGATCTCATAAGAACTCTATCACAAAACAGCAAGGGGGAAGTCTGCCCCCCATTACTCAATCACCTCCCACCAGGTTTCTCCCTTGACGCATGTGGATTACAATTCAAAATAAGATTTGAGTGGGGACACAGAGCCAAACCATATCAGCCTTTAATCTATTTTCTTCACATCTAAACTTTGGAGGTCAACACCGTAAAGAGTCCTGAAGGCATGGGGTTCCCTCCTGGGGCCCTATCATCCTCTGATGTCTGATGTTTGGAATGAAGAGGAATTCTCACCAAACAGAAACTGGGAGACAATGGTCTACATGTGGACCCTTCCTGCTTGCAGTGGCTGCTCATTCTAGGGGCACTGTCCCTCCCATCTTTGGGCCTGAACTGAGAAGTTTATAGGGAGATGTTGCAGGCTGAAAGAGCGAGGGTCATGATCAACTCAGCATACCACTGGAGGCTACATGAGTAAACAGCAAACTGTTCTCATAAATGCAGGATGTTAGCAAGCTGACAACTGCGTCTGCCACCCAGAAGGAATGCTGAAGGCAGTCACGCAGCTGACCAATCAATGCCTCCTCCTCCCTGCTCTTTCTACCCAATAAATAAGAAGAGCTGTAGAAGCTCAAGATGGCCACCTTTGCTCACTAGAAGCAGGGAGCCCTCTTCTTCCCTTGGCCCCTTCCTTTAAAATAGTTTCTTTTGTTTTAGGTCGTCATTTCTTATTTGTCCTCCTTCATTCAGTCCCGTGGTAACCATGGCAAACTGCAGCAGGGAGAGACTATTCCCTCGTTTCCAGCAGAAGGCAGGTGTTTAGGCCCTTCAGCTCCCTGAGATCAGAGAGTCAGATCCCTCAGAGCTGCTCTTTCATGTGGCAGCTACTTGACGTTTGAGACTACTAAGTACCTGGAATGTGACTGATTTAAAATGAGATGTGCTGCAAATATAAAATACAGAGTGAGTTAAGAAGGTTTAGAACCAAAAATTACTTTGCTAATAATTACATATTGATCACATATTAAAAATAATATTTTGGATATATTGGGTTAAATAATTACAGACAATTTCACTTGTTTCTTTTTATTATATTTAATGTGGCTACTAAAAAACTTAAAATTCAAGACGGGCACGGTGGCTCATGCCTGTAATCCCAGCACTTTGGGAGGCTGAGGGGGGCGGATCACAAGGTCAGGAGTTGGAGACCAGCCTAGCCAATCTAGTGAAACCCCTTCTCTACTAAAAATACAAAATATTAGCTGGGCGTGGTGGCAGGCACCTGTAATCCCAGCTATTAGGGAGGCTAAAGCAGGGGAATCACTTGAACCCAGGAGGTGGAGGATGCAGTGAACGAAGGTCATGACATTGTGTTCCAGCCTGGCCATGGTTGGAGACTCTGGCTCAAAAAAAAAAAAAAAAAATTCACACTTAGCTAACATTTTATTTCTTAGAGGATTGCTTTCCTGTTAAAATCTCAGGTTGCCTACTCAAAATGTGTCTGGAATTTATTCCTTCCAGTGGGTTCTTGGTCTTGCTGACTTCGAGAATGAAGTCGCAGACCTTTATGGTGAGTGTTACAGCTCTTAAAGATTGTGTGTCTGGAGTTTATTCCTTTAGGGGTTCAGATGTGTCCACAGTTTCTTCCTTCTGGTGGGTTCTTGGTCTTACTGACTTCAACAATGAAGCCGCGGACCTTTGCAGCCAGTGTTACAGCTCTTAAAGGTTGTGCAGACCCAAAGAGTGAGCTGCAGTAAGATTTATTGTGAAGAACAAAAGAGCAAAACTTCCACAGCATGGAAGGAAACCCAAGCGGGTTGCCACTACTGGCTCAGGTGGCCAGCTTTTATTCCCTTATTTGGCCCTGCCCACATCCTGCTTATTGGTCCATTTTACAGAGCACTGATTGGTCCATTTTACAGAATGCTGATTGGTCCCTTTTACAGAGTGCTGATTGGTGCATTTTTGCAGAGTGCTGATTGGTACGTTTACAATCCTTTAGCCAGACACAAAAGTTCTCCAAGTCCCCACCCAACCCAGAAGCTTAACTGGCTTCACCTCTCAACACCCCCTCTAAACAGGACACCCCAGCTGCTGTTGGGAATTCCGCGATGACCACTCTAGCTACTTCCTGCTGGATAGGAGTCAAGAAGGGGCCCTGCAGTTGTAGTGTCCTCCAGAGGGGAACTCTTTGGGCTGGTGAAAAGGTCAGCGGGTAGGTCCAGGAGTCCTTGGTAGAAGTTGTTAGCTGAGCTCATTTGGGGTTCCATTTGTAAGACCATCTGTAGCTTGATGGCCTTGATTCCAGAGGAAACAAATTTGACAAGGAGGTTAAAAATACAGGGCCCGAAAGCAAGCAATAACAAGATGGCTGTTATGGGACCTAGAAAGGAGAGAAGTCATGTCTCCCAACTCTGGAGGTTGGTATAAAAGTTTGAAAGGCGTTGTCTGATTTCAGAAGCCTTTTCCTGTAAATGCCAGGTGGCATCTCGTACTATCCCTGACTGTTTAGTGTAAAAGCAACACTCTTCCCCTGAGGAGGTGTGGAGTCCTCCATTCTCATCAGTGAGGAGGTCTAGGCGTCAGCAGTTTTGGAGAGTCACTGCTTCCAAAGAGTCTGTTTGGGATTGTAGAGTAAGGATAGATTTCATTATTTCTTGCAAACTGTCTGAGAAATCCTTTGAGAATGTGTGGCAGTAGGATAATGAAGTAGATAAACTGGCTATTCCAGTTCCTGTAGCAGTAGCCATTTCTAACCCTATAAGTAGGGGTATCAGTTGTATGGCTCTGTGCTGCTGGACTTGAACTTTGAGGTTACTGATAGGGTCTGATTTCCTGGGGCAATGTTAATGTTGGGACTTAGAAAGACTAAGGTGCAGGTGCCTGTCCAGTTAGTGGGGAGGCAGATGTAGGTTGACGTTCCACATAAGAATATACCTTGGCTGGGTAGACAGAACTGGTTGTGTATGTTGAAAAGGTGTGTGGGTTTGTTGTTTTCATTTTCCCATACTCCTAGAGTACTTGCCAAGGTAGCTCCAGTGAGTGGCTGGAAAGGGGTGTTGGGAGCAAGCTGAGTGGCTCCCTGTGGTCTCTTTTCCCATTGGAGAAAAAACCATTTTGTATCTACTAGGAACCATTGGAGAGAGTGATTGAAAGAGGGGATGAGAAGCCATTCACTAGTGGTGGGGGCGCTGCTGCAGGGGTTTCAGGGGGTGAAAAGTCATGCAGGGAGTATGTTTGCCATTACAAAACCTGGGCCGTTTGTTAAGCAGGGAGGAGGTAATGATTTTTGGAGGCCCCGAGAAGTGGACATGCCATCTGAATGGAGCTGTTTGGGTGACTCGGAGTTACTATGATCAGATGGGGCTTGAAGTTGTAAGGTGTAATTACACGGATGGGGCAGTAGGTGCCCCAGGGGAAGGTCTGATGACAGGTTGAGTTTGATGCATAAAGGGGCTTGGAAAGTTAAAGCGGTATTTGTAGTTACAGGGCTGTGTATGGGCTTTTCATTGCTTGTGTAAGAGGTGAGATTGGAAATGTAAGAACGTTAAAGTTGGATTGCACGTCCTGTTAGGGTATTCTTGGTCCTATCAGAGATGGGCAAGTCGGCTAATGATAGAAGTTGGAAAGGGTCTTTTCCTTCATAACGAGGGTGGTAGGTTAAGTTGGTAAAGACCCAGTTTTTTGCAGGAATGGGAGTGGCAACATAAGTAGAGGTTGATGGAGAGATACAAAGCCAACAGTCGTTTGTCAGGGAAGGATTGGACTGGTTTAACAGAGAGTGGGTTAAGTTGAGAGTCTTGTAGAAGTAATTAGGAGCTAGTGGAGGGAGAGGGGCAATTGTATGAGTATCCAAGGAAGCAGGAGGAATAGATAGGCAAAGAGCATTGTTAATATGCTGCTTAATAATATGATGAAATAGTAAAAGGATTCGATTAAAGGGGCAAGGAGAGTTAACTTTTAGCACATTTTACTTTTGTTGAAAACCTTGTAAGTTTGGGATTTCAATTATTCTTTGCTATTAATAAGACCTCGTTCAGTCCATATTAACTTAGAATTGGTATAGATGGCTCCTTCCTGATTCTGTAAGTACTTTCAGGTTTGGCTGAGCACAAACAGCTCGCACATTTGAGCAGACCAATTATTAGGCAATTTTCCTAACTCTGCTTCTACAAGAGTTTCCTTATCACTTATTGAATACCCACTGTGTCTTTTTCCCTTAATCGCCCAGGAGGAACCACCTATCGTTCTGTCCTGAAGGGAGCTCCTCCTAGATCTGGTCAGACCTTTGTATGGTAATTAGTTAAGATTTAGATCCCATTAGGAAACCTGTTGGGTTAAGGATTTTTGATAGGAAGGCTATGGGTTGTCAGTGGCCTCAGTGGTTTCAAGCTATGCCCTTGTTTACACTGACAAGGTGGTATTGGAGTATTATAGGGTTACTGAGAAGGCCTTCAATTATCAATTATAGGTTTTAAATTTACCCTGGCTTTTAAAGGAATAGGGTACATTGTTTTTTCTTTACTACTTCCATCTCTCTTTCTCTTTGACTTTGTCTTTTCTCTCTCTCTGACTCTCTCTTTGTCTCTGTCTCTTCCTCTCTCTCTCTTTCTCTCTCTTTGACTCCTTTGTCTTTTCCTCTCTCTCTTTCCTTCTCTTTCTGTCTCTTTCTCTCTGACTTTCTGTCTATCTCTCTTCCTCCCTCTGACTGTCTCTCTCTTTCTATCTGAGTCCCTCTTTGTCTCTGTCTCTTCCTCTCTTTCTCTATCTTTCCTCTCTGCTGGTCTGTCCCTGCCTCTGCCAGCCGCTTGTGCTGCTGTTTTGCCCTCTCCTTCCCCTTTTGATGACTTCAGCAGTGTAAGACTGCCACCTCCTTAGGCTTTTGCCTGCATGCAATAACTCCATGGTTTCCTTGTGACATTTAATGGGTGTTCTCCCAGAAGTTAGGAACTCCTTTTCTTTCCATACTGCAGCATAGGCATGTAGGATTAGATAAGCATACTTGCTATATGTAGCAAAGTCTCCCAGTTACAACAGAGGAGGTGGGAGAAATACCTGGTTACAGGCTGTCCCAGGATTCCTCGGATGGTAATGGACCTTGAGGACAGCTGTCTGGGACAGGAGATTAACACTGAGAAAGCCATGCCAGTGTTCAGGAGGAAGTCAATTTCCTGGCACTCAATGGCTAAATGTACCCAGGGCTCAGTTAGGGTGATGACATGAGCTGGGTTTTGCCCTGGGCACCCTCAGTCCTGTTGTTAGATCAGCTGGTTGGGGGGTTCTGGCCCAGAGAACCTTTGTCCTCTGGGGCAGGGCACCTTCCAGTGATTGCCTCAGAATAGTGGACATGGGTAAAGAGGCAGCTTATTTCTCATTAGACAGTCTTTTTAAAAGTATCCTTGCAAACTACACTGGTAACAAGCCCTATCGGGTGATCAGCCTGCTCCATTTTCTGTTTGCTCTGAACCACCAAGGTTTGTTTGTCTGAGGACCATGACTAAGACTGCAGCCTTTCTCTGATCTCGCTTTTCCTTTTCTGCCTGTTCCTCTTGGTCCCTATTACAGAACACTAAGGTTGCCAGATTTAATAATGCCTCCAGATTTTGTTCAGGGCCAGGGCTTGCTTTTGGAGCTTTCTCCTGATATCTGCAGCTGATTGGGTAAAAAACTTATTTTTTAGGATCAATTGACCCTTGAGGGAGTTGGGTGACAGGGGAGTATATTTTTTGAAGACCTCCCATAGCCTCTCGAGGAAGGCAGAAGGATTTTCTTCCTTTCCCTGAGTTATGGTAGGTATCATTGAATTATTCATGGGCTTTTTCCTAATTCTCCTTAGTCCTTCTAGAATACAGGTAAACAGATGTTTGTGGCTCCATTCCCCATGATCTGAGTCTAGGTCCCAGTGGGTATCCATACTGGGGATGGCTTGCTGACTGGTAGGGAATTTGTCCCTTTCTTCAGCTGTCATTCTATCATTTAATTGACTAAGATACCAGGTATCTCTGAACTCTTGGGCTGCAACTAAAGCCGCATTCTTTTAATTAAAGGCCAGGGTTTGATTTAACAATAGCATGACATCTCTCCAAGTGAGATAGAAGGTTTGCCCTAGACCCTGTAGCACATCTATATAGCTATCAGGATTATCTGAAAACTTCCCCAGGTCTGCCTTGATCTGCTTTAAATCAGAGAGGGAGAAGGTGACATGTACCCGGGTTGGGCCAAATTCCCCTCCCCCTACAGCTTGAAGGGGACATAACCAATAGCCCGAGGTTTTTTTGTGGTCCCTTGGAGATTTGTTTGCTTGTTTCCTTGTGGGCAGGGGAGGTTAGAGGAGGCTTATCATTAACAGGAAGGGGAGCTATAGGGAGGCTAGGATATGGGGGTAAGCTGAGAGGTCCTCTTGTGGGATGTAAATTGCAAGCTTTGCATAATTGTGTATTCTC
>NW_012101301.1:78647-87485 GCF_000951045.1 Mandrillus leucophaeus | reverse complement strand
AGGAATAGGGTACATTGTTTTTTCTTTACTACTTCCATCTCTCTTTCTCTTTGACTTTGTCTTTTCTCTCTCTCTGACTCTCTCTTTGTCTCTGTCTCTTCCTCTCTCTCTCTTTCTCTCTCTTTGACTCCTTTGTCTTTTCCTCTCTCTCTTTCCTTCTCTTTCTGTCTCTTTCTCTCTGACTTTCTGTCTATCTCTCTTCCTCCCTCTGACTGTCTCTCTCTTTCTATCTGAGTCCCTCTTTGTCTCTGTCTCTTCCTCTCTTTCTCTATCTTTCCTCTCTGCTGGTCTGTCCCTGCCTCTGCCAGCCGCTTGTGCTGCTGTTTTGCCCTCTCCTTCCCCTTTTGATGGCTTCAGCAGTGTAAGACTGCCACCTCCTTAGGCTTTTGCCTGCATGCAATAACTCCATGGTTTCCTTGTGACATTTAATGGGTGTTCTCCCAGAAGTTAGGAACTCCTTTTCTTTCCATACTGCAGCATAGGCATGTAGGATTAGATAAGCATACTTGCTATATGTAGCAAAGTCTCCCAGTTACAACAGAGGAGGTGGGAGAAATACCTGGTTACAGGCTGTCCCAGGATTCCTCGGATGGTAATGGACCTTGAGGACAGCTGTCTGGGACAGGAGATTAACACTGAGAAAGCCATGCCAGTGTTCAGGAGGAAGTCAATTTCCTGGCACTCAATGGCTAAATGTACCCAGGGCTCAGTTAGGGTGATGACATGAGCTGGGTTTTGCCCTGGGCACCCTCAGTCCTGTTGTTAGATCAGCTGGTTGGGGGGTTCTGGCCCAGAGAACCTTTGTCCTCTGGGGCAGGGCACCTTCCAGTGATTGCCTCAGAATAGTGGACATGGGTAAAGAGGCAGCTTATTTCTCATTAGACAGTCTTTTTAAAAGTATCCTTGCAAACTACACTGGTAACAAGCCCTATCGGGTGATCAGCCTGCTCCATTTTCTGTTTGCTCTGAACCACCAAGGTTTGTTTGTCTGAGGACCATGACTAAGACTGCAGCCTTTCTCTGATCTCGCTTTTCCTTTTCTGCCTGTTCCTCTTGGTCCCTATTACAGAACACTAAGGTTGCCAGATTTAATAATGCCTCCAGATTTTGTTCAGGGCCAGGGCTTGCTTTTGGAGCTTTCTCCTGATATCTGCAGCTGATTGGGTAAAAAACTTATTTTTTAGGATCAATTGACCCTTGAGGGAGTTGGGTGACAGGGGAGTATATTTTTTGAAGACCTCCCATAGCCTCTCGAGGAAGGCAGAAGGATTTTCTTCCTTTCCCTGAGTTATGGTAGGTATCATTGAATTATTCATGGGCTTTTTCCTAATTCTCCTTAGTCCTTCTAGAATACAGGTAAACAGATGTTTGTGGCTCCATTCCCCATGATCTGAGTCTAGGTCCCAGTGGGTATCCATACTGGGGATGGCTTGCTGACTGGTAGGGAATTTGTCCCTTTCTTCAGCTGTCATTCTATCATTTAATTGACTAAGATACCAGGTATCTCTGAACTCTTGGGCTGCAACTAAAGCCGCATTCTTTTAATTAAAGGCCAGGGTTTGATTTAACAATAGCATGACATCTCTCCAAGTGAGATAGAAGGTTTGCCCTAGACCCTGTAGCACATCTATATAGCTATCAGGATTATCTGAAAACTTCCCCAGGTCTGCCTTGATCTGCTTTAAATCAGAGAGGGAGAAGGTGACATGTACCCGGGTTGGGCCAAATTCCCCTCCCCCTACAGCTTGAAGGGGACATAACCAATAGCCCGAGGTTTTTTTGTGGTCCCTTGGAGATTTGTTTGCTTGTTTCCTTGTGGGCAGGGGAGGTTAGAGGAGGCTTATCATTAACAGGAAGGGGAGCTATAGGGAGGCTAGGATATGGGGGTAAGCTGAGAGGTCCTCTTGTGGGATGTAAATTGCAAGCTTTGCATAATTGTGTATTCTCTTTCAATGAAAAGGAAGCTTGGACATAAGGTATTTCACTCCATTTGCCTTCCCTCTTACAGAAAATGTCAAGCTGCAGGGTAGTATTATAATTTATACTTCCCTCAGGTGGCCATTTTTCTCCATCAGAGAGAGAATACTGGGGCCAAGCCGTAGTGCAGAAAAAAATGAGCTGCCTCTTTTTCAGGGTTTGTGGGTCAAATTGGTCCCAATGGCTTAGGATGCATTTCAAGGGTGAGCCTGTTGATGCCTGAGTGTTTCCCATCTGCAAGACAAAACCGCCCATGGTTTTGGTTTGTTTGTTTCTCCCCCTGCCCAAGAATCCACAACAGTCCCTGGACCCTGCTGATCAGAGTAGTTGCACTCACTGACACAGCAGCAGAAACACATCTTGCCCAAGAACCCACAACGGTCCCTGGACCCTGCTGATTGGAATAGTTGTGCTCACCGATGCAGCAACAGAAACACTACTTTTCCTCCTAGACCACAAGGAAGACCCAGGAAGATCGGATTTAGTGGCCCCTACCAACACGTTCTTGAAAACCTGTTAGAGTCCTAAGCATTCTCCTGCTAGTAATGGGACCTTACCACTGTCCTACAAAGATGTTATGTCCCCAAAATGAAGGGGAGGGCCATACCCTGAGGGAAGGAAGGGATCTCCAGGGTTAGAAGAGTGACGCCTTTTGTCCTCACTTGAATAGGAAGGATATTATTTCCGAAGCTCCCCATATCCTAGCTTCAGGAATAGCTTTTGTTAGGCCTGCTAGTCTGAGGAGGGATCCTAAAATTCCAGATAGTCCCCTATCCCAATGGGGCTTTGGGCAAAAATTATGTCTTTCTGATTGGTGAGCCTGGGTGCCTAAAGAAGGGAACAGATTCCTGAAGTTTATACTAGAAATCATTCTTACAGGAGAAACTAGAAAAGCACCAGAGACAGGGAGTGGTTTTTAGAAGCAGGGCTAGCCTTGGAGAAGAGAGCAAGAGGAAGTTTGTCTGACAAACATTAGGACCCAGGAGGCAAGGGTCAGGATAGATAGGATAGATGGGCGAGTCTTGCTTGGGTGACATGACTTTGAGAGTTCCACTCATGGCCACAGCGTCAACCAACTTGTTGTCGGGACCCTGGAGCTGAATGACTTTCCTCTCTGTGGGCCATCGGCTCAGCCCAGAAGTACAGGAAAAGTGGAAGCTGGTTTCAGGCAAACCAACGCTCCCAACTCTGAAGAGTCAGGGGTTGTGAGAGAGCCGTTTCCCAGAAAGCCTGACACCCATGTCTTTAGTCTGGCAACCACACTAGTCGCTTTTAACTGGCCACAGTATTTAGCCCCTGAATTCTAAGGAAAAATAGGACAGAATAGCAAGTGAAAGGGGTCTGATGGTACTAACTGCTTGGTGATTGTCCCTTTGTGGTTGCCAAAATGTGTCCAGAATTTATTCCTTCCAGTGGGCTCTTGGTCCCACTGACTTCAAGAATGAAGCCATGAACCTTCGCGGTGAGTGTTACAGCACTTAAAGATTGTGTGTCTGGAGTTTGTTCCTTCAGATGTTCAGATGTGTCCAGAGTTTCTTCCTTCTGGTGGGTTCTTGGTCTCATTGACTTCAAGAATGAAGCCACTGACCTTCACGGCGAGTATTACAGCTCTTAAAGGTAGTGCAGACCCAAAGAGTGAGCAGCAGTAAGATTTACTGAGAGCGAAAGAACAAAGCCTCCACATCCCCCTGAAAGAGGACCCCAGCAGACTAAGACTGCTGGCTCGGGTGGCCAGCTTTTATTCCCTTATTTGGCCCGGCCCACATCCTGCTGATTGATCCATTTTACAGAGTGCTGTTTAGTCCATTTTACAGAGTGCTGATTGGTCCATTTTACAGAGTGCTGATGGCTGCATTTTTACAGAATTCTAATTGGTGTGTTTACAATTCTTTAGCTAGACACAAAAGTTCTCCAAGTCCCCACTGGACCCAGAATCTCAACTGGTTTCACCTCTCAGAAAGACTAAAGGCCAGAAATGTTATGAAATATTAAATATAAAAATAATTGTCATATATTGTTTCCACTTGTGAACAATGTATATGAGTGTGTGTATAAAATTTATAAATTGGCCGGGTGTGCAGTGGCTAATACCTGTAATCCTAGCGCTTTGAGAGGCAGAGACAGGTGGATCACCTAAGGTCAAGAGCTTGAGACCAGCCTGGCCAGCATGATGAAGCCCCATCTCTACTAAAAATACAAAAATTAGCCAGGTGTGGTGGCAGGTACCTGTAATCCCAGCTACCTAGGAGACTGAGGCAGGAGAATCACTTGAATCTTGGAGGCAGAGGTTGCAGAGAGCCGAGGTCATGCTTCTGCACTCCAGCCTGGGTGACAGAGTGGGGCTCTATCTCAATTAAAAAAGAATAAACAAATGGACATAACCTTATACACAAGGTTAACAAATGCCCTCTGGGCACAGCTAGGCTCATTACAGAGAGAAAACTTTTCCTGAAAATGACTGGAGCCAAGAGCCTGTCATTCTGGACTCATTCAGTGCAGTGTCTGGTCGCAGCTTCTGTCACTCAAGTCTTAAGGGCATGGCTCCTGGAGCCCTATCCAATCAGGGAGCCCAGATTGAAACTGTCCATTCAGGTGCGCAGCCAGAGAGAAAGGAGAAGCTTCCAGGATCTGGCTGGGCCTTTGTCTATCAATGTAGCTGGAGTTTGGGGTTAGAGCTTCCCTGTGCCCGGGTTCTCTGGGTCCAGGAGGCCTCATGATTCTGCCACAGCCTCACCCTCCATCACTCTGGGGCTTACTGGTATTGGAAGATCCATAGCTAAGACTCCAGGACACCCCTGAAGTCCAGAAATGGTGACTGTGCAGGGCAGGGCGTTCCGAGACTGGAGAGGGCGTCATTGGAACCAGCTAGAAATGGCGGTGGAGGGACCCATTCTGTGAGCCTGAGTCCCCTGCAGCTCAGCCCTTAGTCTCCTCCGGTGCCGGGACCCCAGGCATCCTGTTCCATCCCACATGATGGCTTTGGTGCCAGCCTGTAGCCTTTGCACATCTCTGCACCCACAGCCCCCCATCTTCCCCAAGCTGTGAGGTGAGGAGAAGGTCATCAGGGAAGGATGACCACTCGGTGTGCAGGGTTCCTGCGTGCATGGAGCTGTGGTCTCTGGGGTCCTCAGTCCGTACTTTACCTTGTTCAAAATTAAACAGAGGCACCATTAAAACATTAAATGGCCGGGCGCAGTTTAATGTAATTCCAACACTTTGGGAGGCCTGGGCGAGTGGATTGCCTGACGTTGGGAGTTTGAGACCAACTTGGCCAACACGGCAAAACGCCTCTGTACTAAAAATACAAAAAATCAGCCGGGCATAGTGGCATGCACTTGTAATCCCAGCTATTCCACAGGCTGAGATGGGAGAATCACATGAACTGGGGAGGCAGAGGTTGCAGAGAGCCAAGATTGCCACACTGCACTCCAGTCCGGGTGACAGAGCGAGACTCTGTATCAAAACAAACAAAACAAAACATTAAAGAATATATATGAGAAAACAGTGATTAATGGGATTTTTTTTTTTTTTTTTTTTAGACCGAGTCTTGCTCTGTCGCCGAGGCCTGAGAGTGCAGTAGCGCGATCTCGGCTCACTGCAAGCTCCGCCTCCTGGTTTCACGCCGTTCTCCTGCCTCAGCCTCCTGAGTAGCTAGGACTACAGGTATCTGCCACCATGCCCGGTTGATTAATGGGAAATTTAATGGGAAAATCCCAGCCATGGTTTGTGATTTTGGGGCTATCAGAGGGTCTTGAAGAAAAGGCTTTTATAAGATGTGTGAAGAAGCAAAGCCAAATAAGTAATTGACTGGGTATAGTTATGTGGTCACATTATTTGGACTGTCCAGGTAAAAATTATCTTGTTATGCAATCAGAGATTAATTGGAGATTTATGGTTGATTAAGCCTGAAGTTTGTATCCTTTTAAGGTAGTAACTTCCCAGAAATGCATTTGAGTTAGATTTTTTTGTTTGTTTTTACATAGAAACTGAGATCACTAGAGCCACTTGAGTCTAATTACCTACTATTTATTTATTTTAACTTTAATCAAGGCACTGGTTTTCCCCTGCATTTGTCAAATGTGTGGCAAGCAGCATATAAAATCCCCTATTTTGTTCTGCCAGCCTAACTTGGCTTGGAGTAAAATATTAAATTTCACATTTCTTTTTAACATTTCCCAAAGTCAACATCTTTCCTCCAATTCACAAAATTATCAACTCTTTTATCTTTTATTGTACATTACAGAAACAGCATTTTAGTTAACCACTTTTATGGACAGCAATGGATGGCACTTTTTAAAATACGTGTATTATATTTGTAAATATTTCACATAAAAAAAAGCAGAAAGTAATCTCCTTACACTCCAGTGTCAAAAATCTTTCTGTTTTTTCTCCTTTTATCTTCCCTAGTCAGAAATGCCTTATCAGGGCATCTGTTTTTTTGTTTGTGTGTTTGTTTTCTTTAGTTTCTAATTCACATGTTTTAATTTCTTCTTTTAGGTGCATGTATGTTTATAAACTTTTATAACCAAAAGTTCTCTAAATAAGCATTTTAAAAATTAAAATGCTTACATAACCACATTGAGAATAGAAAGAGCTTTTTAAATATTGCTATTACCTTGATGTATATAAAGTAAGTCTCAACTGGCAATTCAAAACCTTCTATGAACTATTCAGTTGAAATTTATTTCTTATTGATGTGTAATAGTTGTATATATTTATGGGGTACATGTGATTTTTAAAAATTATATTTTATGTTCTAGGGTACATGTGGACAATGTACAGGTTTGTTACATATGTATACATGTGCCATGTTGGTGTGCTGCACCCATTAACTCATCATTTACATTAGGTATATCTCCTAATGCTATCCCTCCCCTTCCCCCCACCCCACAACAGGCCCCGGTGTGTGATGTTCCCCTTCCTGTGTACAAGTGATCTCATTGTTCAAATCCACCTATGAGTGAGAACATGTGGTGTTTGGTTTTCTGTGCTTGCAATAGTTTGCTGAGAATGATGATTTCCAGCTGCATCTATGTCCATAGAAAGGATATGTACTCTTCTTTTTTTATGGCTGCATAGTATTCCATGGTGTATATATGCCACATTTTCTAAATCCAGTCTGTCATTGATGGACATTTGGGTTGGTTCCAAGTCTTTGCTATTGTGAATAGTGCCACAATAAACATACGTGTGCATGTGTCTTTATAGCAGCATGATTTACAATCCTTTGGGTATATCCCCAGTAATGAGATGGCTGGGTCAAATGGTATTTCTAGTTCTAGATCCTTGAGGAATCTCCACACTGTTTTCCACAATGGTTGAACTAGTTTACAGTCACACCAATGGTGTAAAAGTGTTCCTATTTCTCCACATCCTCTCCAGCACCTGTAGTTTCCTGACTTTTTAATGATTGCCATTCTAACTGGTGTGAGAAGGTATCTTATTGTGGTTTTGATTTTCATTTCTGATGGCTAGTGATGATGAGCATTTTTTCATGTGTCTGTTGGCTGTATAAATGTCTTCTGCATGGGCACGCACAAGATGGCTGAATAGGAACAGCTCCAGCCTCCAGCTCCCAGTGTGAGCAACACATAAGATGGGTGATTTCTGCATTTTCAACTGAGGTACCGGATTCATCTCACCGGGGCATGTCAGACAGTTGGCACTGGTCCATGCGTGCAGCCTGACCAGCGAGACCTGAAGCAGGGTGAGGCATCTCCTCACCTGAGAAGTGCAAGGGGGAAGGGAATTCCTTTTCCTAGCCAAAGGAAATTGAGACACACAAGACTTGGAAAATTCGGTAACTCCCACCCTAATACTGTGCTTTACCAAGGGTCTTAGCAAATGGCACACCAGGAGATTATATCCCACATCTGACTGAGAGGATCCCATGCCCACGGAGCCTCCCTCATTGCTAGCACAGCAGTCTGAGATCTAACTGCAAGGTGGCAGCGAGGCTGGGGGAGGGATGCCTGTCATTGCTGAGGCTTAAGTAGGTAAACAAAGCCACTGGGAAGCTCGAATTGGGTGGAGCCCATCACAGCTGTGGAAGGCCTGCCTGCCTCTGTACACTCCACCTCTGGGGACAGGGCATAGCTAAACAAAAAGCAGAAGAAGCCTCAGCAGAGGTAAATGTCCCTGTCTGACAGCTTTGAAGAGAGCAGTGGATCTCCCAGCACAGAGGCAGAGATCTGAGAACGGACAGACTGCCTGCTCAAGTGGGTCCCTGATCCCTGAGTAGCCTAACTGGGAGACATCCCCCACTAGGTGCAGACCGACACCTCACACCTCACAAGGTTGGGTACACCCCTGAGACGAAGCTTCTAGAGCAAGAATCAGACAGCAAGACTCGCTGTTGAGCAGTATTCTATCTTCTGCAGCCTCCCCTGCTGATACCCAGGCAAACAGGGTCTGGAGTGGACCTCAAGCAAACTCCAACAGATCTGCAGCTGAGGGTCCTGAGTGTTAGAAGGAAAACTAACAAGCAGAAAGGACACCCACACTAAAACCCCATCAGTACATCAGCATCATCAAAGACCAAAGGCAGATAAAACCACAAAGATGGGGAAAAAGCAGTACAGAAAAGCTGGAAATTCAAAAAATCAGAGTGCATCTCCCCTTCCAAAGGAACGCAGATCATCACCAGCAACAGAACAAAGCTGGAGGGAGAATGACTTTGATGAATTGAGAGAAGAAGTCTTCAGTCGATCAAACTTCTCAGAGCTAAAGGAGGAACTATGTAACCAGCGCAAAGAAATTAAAAACCTGAAAAAAGATTTGACGAATGGCTAACTAGAATAACCAATGTAGAGAAGTCCTTAAAAGAACTGATAGAGATGAAAACCATAACATGAGAACTAT
>NW_012101301.1:73254-73776 GCF_000951045.1 Mandrillus leucophaeus | reverse complement strand
ACAGCCAATATCATACTGAATGGGCAAAAACTGGAAGCATTCCCTTTGAAAACTGGCACAAGACAGGGAGGCCCTCTCTCACCACTCCTATTCAACATATTGTTGGAAGTTCTGGCCAGGGCAATCAGGCAAGAGAAAGAAATAAATGGTATTCAGTTAGGAAAAGAAGAAGTCAAATTGTCCTGTTTGCAGATGACATGATTGTATATTTAGAAAACTCCATTGTCTCAGCCCAAAACCTCCTTAGCTGATAAGCAACTTCAGCAAAGTCTCAGGATACAAAATCAATGTGTAAAAATCACAAACATTCCTGTACACCCATAACAGACAAACAGAGAGCCAAATCAGGAGTGAACTCCCATTCACCATTCTTCAAAGAGAATAAAATACCTAGGAATCCAGCTTACAAGGGATTTGAGGGACCTCTTCAAGGAGAACTACAAACCACTGCTCAGCAAAATAAAAGAGGACACAAACAAATGGAAGATCATTCCATGCTCATGGATAGGAAGAATCAACATC
>NW_012101301.1:72619-73204 GCF_000951045.1 Mandrillus leucophaeus | reverse complement strand
TACAAGAAAAAAACAAACAACCCCATCAAAAAGTGGGCAAAGGATATGAACAGACACTTCTCAAAAGAAGACATTCATACAGCCAGCAGACACATCAAAAAATGCTCATCATCACTCGCCATCTGAGAAATGCAAATCAAAACCACAATGAGATAGCATCTCGCACCAGTTAGAATGGCAATCATTAAAAAATCAGGAAACAACAAGTGCTGGAGAGGATGTAGAGAAATAGGGACACTTTTACACTGTTGGTGGGTCTGTAAACTAGTTCAACCATTGTGGAAAACAGTGTGACGATTCCTCAAGTATCTAGAATGAGAAATATCATTTGAACCAGCCATCCCATTACTGGGGATATACCAAAGGATTATAAGTCATGCTGCTATAAAGACATATCCACATGTATGTTTATTGCAGCACTATTCACAATATCAAAGACTTGGAATCAACCCAAATGTCTATCAGTGACAGATTGGATTAAGAAAATGTGGCATATATACACCATGGAATACTATGCAGCCATAAAAAAGGATGAGCTTGTGTCCTTTGTATGGACATGGATGCAGCTGGAAACCATCATTCTCA
>NW_012101301.1:71612-72321 GCF_000951045.1 Mandrillus leucophaeus | reverse complement strand
GCAGCCAGAGAGAAAGGTCGGGTTACCCACAAAGGGAAGCCCATCAGACTAACAGCAGATCTCTAGGCAGAAACTCTACAAGCCAGAAGAGAGTGTGGGTCAATATTCAACATTCTTAAAGAAAAGAATTTTCAACCCAGAATTTCACATCCAGGCAAACTAAGTTTCATAAGTGAAGGAGAAACAAAATTCTTTAAAGACAAGCAAATTCTTAGAGATTTTGTCACCACCAGGCCTACCCTACAAGAGATCCTGAAGGAAGTCCTAAACAGGAAAGGAACAACCGATACAAGCCATTGCAAAAACATGTCAAAATGTAAAGTCCATCGATGCTAGGAAGAAAAAGCATCAAATAACAAGCAAAATAACCAGCTAATATCAAATAACAGGATCAAGTTCACACATAACAATATTAACCTTAAATGTAAATGGATTAAATGGTTTAATTAAAAGACATAGACTGGCAAATTGGATAAAGAGTCAAGACCCATCAGTCTGCTGTATTCAGGAGACCCATCTCACATGCAGAGACACACACAGGCTCAAAATAAAGGGATGGAGAAAGATCTATAAGGCAAATGGAAAACAAAAAAAAGCAGGGGTTGCAATCCTAGTCGCTGATAAAACAGACTTTAAATCAACAAAGATCAAAAGAGACAAAGAAGGCCATTACATAATGGTAAAGGGATCAATTCATCAGGAAGAGCTA
>NW_012101301.1:58001-70810 GCF_000951045.1 Mandrillus leucophaeus | reverse complement strand
TTCATCAGGGATATTGTTCTAAACTTCTCTTTTTTTGTTGTGTCTCTGCCAGGCTTTGGTATCAAGATGATGCTGGCCTCATAAAATGAGTTAGGGAGGATTCTCTCCTTTTCTATTGATTGGAATAGTTTCAGAAGGAGTGGTACCAACTCCTCCTTGTACCTCTGGTAGAATTTGGCTGTGAATCCGTCTGGCCCTGGACTTTTTTGGTTGGTAGGCTATTAATTATTGCCTCAATTTCAGAGCCTGTTAATGGTCTATTCGGGGACTCAGTTCTTCCTTGTTTAGTCTTGGGAGAGTGTAAGTGTCCAGGAATTTATCCATTTCTTCTAGGTTTTCTTGTTTATTTGCATAGAGGCATTTATAGTATTCTCTGATGGTAATTTGTATTTCCATGGGGTCGGTGGTGATATCCCCATTATCATTTTTTATGGCATCTATTTGATTCTTCTCCCTTTTCTTCTTTATTAGTCTTGCTAGAGGTCTATCAATTTTGTTGATCTTTTCAAAAAACCAGCTTCTGGTTTCATTGAATTTTTTGAAGGGTTTTTGTGTCTCTATGTCCTTCAGTTCTGCTCTGATCTTAGTTATTTCTTGCCTTCTGCTAGCTTTTGAATGTGTTTGCTCTTGCTTCTCTAGTTCTTTTAATTGTGATGTTAGAGTGTCAATTTTAGATCTTCCCTGCTTTCTCTTGTGGGCATTGAGTGCTATAAATTTCCCCCTACACACTGCTTTAAGTATGTCCCAGAGATTCTGGTATGTTGTATCTTTGTTCTCATTGGTTTCAAAGAACATCTTTATTTCTGCCTTCATTTCGTTACATACCCAGTAGTCATTCAAGAGCAGGTTGTTCTGTTTCCATGTAGTTGGGCAGTTTTGATTGTGTTTCTTAATCCTGAGTTCTAGTTTGAATGCGCTGTGGTCTGAGAGACAGTTTGTTATAATTTCTGTTCTTTTACATTTCATGAGGAGTGCTTTACTTCCAACTATGTGGTCAGTTTTGGAATAAGTGTGATGTGGTGCTGAGAAGAATGTATATTCTGTTGATTTGGGGTGGAGAGTTCTGTAGGTGTCTATTAGGTCTGCTTGGTGCAGAGTTGAGTTCAATTCCTTGATATCCTTGTTAATTTTCTGTCTCGTCGATCTGTCTAATATTGACAGTGGGGTGTTAAAGTCTCCCATTATTATTGTATGGGAGTCTAAGTCTCTTTATAAGTCTTTAAAGACTTGCTTTATGAATCTGGGTGCTCCTGTGTTGGGTACATATACAGTTTTGTATATATTGGGTACATACACATATTGGGTATATATTTAGGATAGTTAGCTCTTCTTGTTGAATTGATCCCTTTACCATTATATAATGGCCTTCTTTGTCTCTTTTGATCTTTATTGGTTAAAGTCTGTTTTATCAGGGACTAGGATTGCAACCCCTGCCTTTTTTTGTTTTTGATTTGCTTTGTAGATCTTCCTCCATCCCATTATTTTGAACCCATGTGTGTTTCTGCACCTGAGATGGGTCTCCTGAATACAGCAAACTGACTCTTTATCCAATTTGCCAGTCTGTGTCTTTTAATTGGACCATTTACCCCATTTATATTTAAGGTTAATATTGTTATGTGTGAACTTGATCCTGTCATTATGATGTTAGCTGTTTATTTTGCTTGTTAGTTGATGCAGTTTCTTCCTAGCATCAGTGGTCTTTACATTTTGACATGTTTTTGCACTGGCTGGCACCACTTGTTCCTTTCTGTGTTTAGTGCTTCCTTCAGGATCTCTTGTAGGGCAGGCCTAATGATGACAAAATCTCTCAGCATTTGCTTGTCTTTAAAGGATTTTATTTCTCCTTCACTTATGAAACTTAGTTTGGCTGGATATGAAATTCTGGGTTGAAAATTCTTTTCTTTAAGAATGTTGAATATTGGCCCCCACTCTCTTCTCACTTGTAGAGTTTCTGCCTAGAGATCTGCTGTTAATCTGATGGGCTTCCCTTTGTGGGTAACCCGACCTTTCTCTCTGGCTGCCCTTAACATTTTTTCCTTCATTTCAACTTTGGTGAATCTGACAATTATGTGTCTTGGAGTTGCTCTTCTCGAGGAGTATCTTTGTGGCATTCTCTGTATTTCCTGAATTTGAATGTTGGACTGCCTTGCTAGGTTGGGGAAGTTCTTCTGGGTCATATTCTTCAGAGTGTTTTCCAACTTGGTTCCATTCTCCCTGTCACTTTCAGGTACATCAATCAGACGTAGATTTGGTCTTTTCACATAGTCCCATATTTCTTGGAGGCTTTGTTCATTTCTTTTTACTCTTTTTTCTCTAAACTTCTCTCCTCACTTCATTGCATTCATTTGATCTTCAATCACTGATATCCTTTCTTCCAGTTGATCAAGTTGGTTACTGAAGCTTTAGCTTTGTCACATGGTTCTTGTGTCATGGTTTTCAGCTCTGTCAGGTCATTTAAGGACTTCTCTACATTAGTTTTTCTAGTTAGCCATTCATCAATTTGTTTTTCAAGGTTTTTAGCTTCTTTGCGATGGGTTCGAACTTCCTCCTCTAGCTTGGAGAAGTTTGATCTTCTGAAGCCTTCTTCTCTCAACTCGTCAAAGTCATTCTCCCTCCAGCTTTGTTCCATTGCTGACAAGGGCCTGTGTTCCTTTGGAGGAGGAGAGGAGCTCTGATTTTTAGAATTTTCAGCTTTTCTGCACTGCTTTTTCCCCATCTTTGTGCTTTTATCTACCTTTGGTCTTTGATGATGGTGACATACAGATGAGGTTTTGGTCTGGTTGTCCTTTTTGTTTGCTAGTTTTTCTTCTAACAGTCCTGACCCTCAGCTGCAGGTCTGTTGGACTTTGCTGGAGGTTCACTCCAGATCCTGTTTGCCTGGGTATCAGCAACAGAGGCTGCAGAAGAGTCTATATTGCTGAACAGCAGATATTGCTGCCCCATCATTCCTCTGGAAGCTTCATCTCAGAGGGGTACCCGGCCATGCGAGGTATAAGGTGTCAATCTGCCCCTAGTGGGGGGTGTCTCCCAGTAAGGCTACTCGGGGGTCAGGGACTCACTTGAGCAGACAATCTGTCCATTCTCAGATCTCAAACTCCATGCTGGGAGAACCACTACTCTCTTCAAAGCTGTCAGACAGGGGCTTTTAAATCTGCAGAGATTTCTTCTGCCTTTTATTAGCCTATGCCCTGTCCCCAGAGGTGGAGTCTACAGGGAAGCGTGGGCCTCCTTGAGTTGCAGTGGCCTCCACCCAGTTCGAGGTTCTGGGCTGCTTTATGTACTTAAGCCCCAGCAAAGGCGGGTGCCCCTCCCCCAGCCTCACTGCCACCTTGCAATTAGATCTCAGACTGCTGCACTAGCAATGAGGGAGGCTCCATGGGTGTGGGACCCTCTGAGCCAGGTGCGAGATATAATCTCCTGGTGTGCCATTTGCTAAGACCCTTGGTAAAGTCCAGTATTATGATGGGAGTGACCCAACTTTCCAGGTGTTGTGTGTCATGGTTTCCCTTGGCTAGGAAAGGGAATTCCCTTCCCCTTTGCACTTCCCAGGTGAGGTGATGCCTCACCCTGCTTTGGCTTTCACTCTTTGGGTTGTACCCACTGTCCTGCACCCACTTTCTGACATGCCCCAGTGAGATGAACCTGGTACCTCAGTTGGAAATGCAGAAATCACACGTGTTCAGTGTCACTCATGCTTGGACCTGGAGGCTGGAACTGTTCCTATTCAGCCATCTTGGAACCGCCTCCTAATTTTTTGAATATTTTAAGACTCATGTTGAGACCTAACATAATGTCTATCCAAGAGAATGATTCATGTGCTGAACAGAAGAATATATATTCTGCAGGCATTTTAGAAAGTGTTCTGTAAATATTCATTACAACCATTTGGTCCATACCACAGATTAGGCCTAATGCTTCTTTGTTGATTTTCTTTCTGGGAGATTTTTCCAGTGCTGAAAGTGGGGTATTGAAGTCTCCAGCTCTTAGCTCTCTCTCTCTTTAGCTCTCATATTTGCTCAAAATATCTGGGTACTACTGTGTTGAGTGTATATCTATGTAACATTCTTATATTCTCGTACTTAATTCACCCCTTTATTATTATATAGTGATGCTCTTCATCTTATAGTTTTTTCTTGAAATCTATTTTTTCCTGATATAAATATAGCTACTACTGCTCTTGTTGGTTTTCATTGGCACAGAGTATCTTTTTTCATCTTATAGTTTTTGTCTTGATATCTATTTTGTCTGATATAAATATAGCTACCACGGCTCTCTTTGGTTTTCATTGGCAGAGTATCTTTTTTCATCTTTATTTTTAATCTATGTGTATGTTTATAGGTGAAGTGTGTTTCTTGTTAGCAGCAAATCACTGGGTCTTAATTTTTATTCGTTCAGCCACTGTATGTCTTTTGATTGGAGAGTTTAGTCCATTTACATCCGATGTTTTTATTGATAAGAAAAGACTTACTTCTGCCAATTTGTTACTTGTTTTCTGGTTCTTTGCGGTCTTGTCTTTCTTCTATCCCTCTTCCCTGTCTTCCTTTTAGTAAAGGTGATTTACTCTGGTGCTATGATTTAATGTATTCTATTTTTTTCATTTTTTATTGTATGTTTTTTTATTTGAGGTTATGATGAGGCTTGCAAATTCTATTTTATCACACATCATTTTAAGCTGAAAACAAATTAACACTGTTTTTGTTAATTTAAACAAACTAATAAAAACTCTATACCTTAACTTTGTCCTTTGATTTTTATTTTTCTTGTTTTTATCTGTATCTTATTTTATTTTCCATGTCTTGAAAGGTTGTTGTAATTATCATTTTTGTTTGGCTCATCATTTAATCATTCTACTTAAAAGTAGTTTAAATGCCATAGTTACAGAGTCACATAATATTCTGTATTTTTGTATGAACTTACTGTCAGTGAGTTTTGCATCTTCAGATGGTTTCTTCTTGCTTACTATTTTCTTTCTTATTGAGGTACTGTCTTTAGAATTTATTGTAGGACAAGCCTGATGTTGATGAGATTCCTCAGTTTTTGTTTGTCTGGGAAACTATTTCTCTTTCATATTTGATGAATATTTTTGTCAGATATACTACTCTAATGTAAAAGTGATTTTTTTCAGCATTTTAAATATGTCATGCCAATCTCTTCTGGGCTGTAATACTTCCACTGAAAACTCTATTGCCAGATGTATTGAAACTCTATTGTATGTTATTGGTTTTCTTTGTCTTGCTGCTTTTAGAATCCTTTTTATATCATTGATCTTTGGGAGTTTGATTACTAAACGCCTTGAAGTCTTCTTTGGGTTACATCTGCTTGGTGTTTTATAATCTTCTTATATTTAGATATTGAAAACCTTTTCTAAGTTTAGGAAGTTCTCTGTTGTTATCACTTTGAATAAATTTTCAACTCCTGTCTCTCTACCTCCCCTTTAAGGTGAGTAACTCTTCCAGATTTGCCTTTTTGAGGCTATTTTCTAGATCCTGTAGGTATCCTTCTGTGTTCTTTCTTGTTTTTTTTCCCCCCCCCACTCTATATTTTCATATAGATTGTCTTCAAGCTCACTAATTTTCTTTTCTGCTTGATAAATTCTGCTATTAAAAGACATTCTTTGGTATCATAGTTGCATTTCTTCAACTCCAGAATTTTTACTTTTTGTTTATTTTGAATTATTGTTACAAAATGATTTCATATAATTAATACTTTTAATTAATGTTTTAAATGTACTTTAAATAGTTAATAATTTTAATTATTTCTTTTGAATTAGTATTCTTTTGAATTATCAATCTCTTTGTTAAATTTATCTGATAAAATTTTGAATTATTTCTCTTGGTTATCTTGAACGTCTTCAAATTTCTACAGCTATTTTGAATTCACTCTCTGACAGGTCACATATCTGTGTTCCTCCAGGATTGGTCACTGTTGCTTTGTTTAGCTTATTTGGTTAGGTCATGTTTCCTTGACTGGTCATAGTACTTATTTTTCATCAGTGACTAGGCATTAAAAGTTAGGTATTTATTGTAGCCTTTGCAGTCTGGGCTTCTTTATAACTGTTCTTGTCAAGAAGGATTTCCAGGTATTCAAAAGGACTTGGGTATTGTATTGCCAAATGAGACAAGCTTGACATAAAATAATACATATTGTGTGATGTCAGACAAAATTAACCAATGGTAATACAACATTAGCAAAGAAATAGCCTCTGGTTGAGAGTAAAATTGTCTGGAAAAAAGCATAAGGCAATTGTCTGAGAATAATAAAATATTCTATCATTGTATTCTAAATTCTATAGATAGAATAGGAAAATATTTTATTCATTCATTTTTTTTTTTTTTTTTGAGATAATGTCTTGCTCTGTTGCCTAGGCTGGAGTGCAGTGGCACGATCTCAGCTCACTGTAACTTTCGCCTCCCACGTTCAGGTGATTCTCCTGCCTCAGCTTCCTGAGTAGCTGGGACTACAGGCACGTGCCACCCCTGGCTAATTTTTTTTAATTTTTAGTAGAGACAGGATTTCACCGTGTTAGCCAGGATGGTCTCGATCTCCTGACCTCATGATCTGCCTGCCTCTGCCTTCCAAAGTGCCGGTATCATAGGTGTAAGCCACCACGCCTGGCCCCTATTCATTCTTAAAATATATAAAGGTTATATGGGTTTATAAAATTTATATGGGTGCCAAAAATTTTCAGTTAGGAATTGTGCCTTTCAATGTGTGTACATTTGACCTCCAAAAACAAAAACAAAAACAAAAAAGCTGAAGAAAATAATGAAGGATGGAAAACGGGTTGACTGGGAATGATTGAGGCAGAGAAGTGTAGGTGAAACTAGAATGGCTGGAGATTGGTAGTTGTTGATGCTTCATGACAGGTCTATTGCACTATTTTTTTGTTTGTTTGTTTTTCATATGTTTAAATTTTTCTGTAATAAAACACTTGGTTAAAAACACAAAATTGATCTACAATGTTAACTCTTAAGATTATGGTTATTGTTGCAGAAAAGAAAGTGATTCCTGGGGCATAAATGAGGCTTGTTTTGATTTGTTGTATTTTATTTGAGGCAGGGTCATGCTCTGTCAGCCAGACCACACTGCAAGGATGTGATCTTGGCTCACTGCCATCTCCACCCACCTGGCTCAAGTAATCTTCCCGGCTTAGCCTTCCAACTAGCTGAGATTACAGGCATGCACCACCACGCCCAGTTATTTTTTGGTACTTTTTTAGTAGAGACAGTGTCTCGTCATGTTGGCAAGGCTGTTTTTTAATACTCCTGATCTGCCTGCCTCAACCTCCCAAAGTGCTGGGATTACAGGCATGAACAAACACTTACAGAAATGGCAAAATTTTACTAAAGGTAATTTAAAATTACAATGGAGTGTTCCCCTGAAAAAACACTGTTCTTTAAGAAGTGCATTTGAAAATGAAGTCTCCCTAGTAAGTCTTATCTAGAGTTCACTGCTGATGTGCAGAAGCTTCTAAAAAGATTTCAATATTGTGGCTGGGTGTGGTGGCTCACCTTGTAATCCCAGCACTTTGGGAGGCTGAGGCGGGTGGATCACCTGGGGTCAGGAGTTCAAGACTGGTCTGGCCAACATGGTGAAACCCTGTCTCTACCAAAAATGCAAAAATTAGTTGGGCATGGTGGCAGTTGCCTGTAATCCCAGCTACTCAGGAGGCTGAGGCCGGAGAATTGCTTGACCCTGGGAGTCAAAGGTTGCAGTGAGCTGAGATCGTGACATTGCACTCCAGTCTGGGTGACACAGTGAGACGCCATCTCAAAAAAAAAAAAAAAAAAAATTCAATATTTTCACCATTTTTTAAAATACTTTTTATAAAGGCAGATTAAAAGTCTAAGTCTTACAAAAGATTAAATCTACCATTTTCTTTAGTTGCTTTCCCTCCTTGAAAGTAAATAGAAAGCTATCCTAGATAAAGTGTTTGTAAAAGTAGACCCTCAGCTAAAGTCTTCTTTTTCATATTTATCCATGCTGAGTCCAGGCATAGAGAATTCTTTCTTCTTTTTATTTTTTAATGGGCTTCAACCTCAACCCATAATTATACCTAGGAAACGGTAGTTAAGCTTGAAAGACCACCTTTGAACTAAATTAGAACTTTCTGATATTTAACTGTTTTGAAATTGTTTTATAAAAGAAATTTATATCTGTAAATGAAATCTCCATTTGTAAGGTGTTTGCCTTGCATTAAAAACATTTACTATTACTTTAAATTTACACAAGTCATACCTTTGTTTAAGATGCTTTTCTGGCCATCATATATATATATATATTATTTTTTTTTTGAGACAGAGTCTCGCTCTGTCACTCAGGCTGGAGTGCAATGGCACGTCTTGATTCACTGCAACCTCTGCTTCCCGGGTTCGAGCAAGTCTCCCTGCCTCAGCCTCCTGACTAGCTGGGATTACAGGTGCCTGCCACCATGCCCAGCTAATTTTTTTTGTATTTTTAGTAGAGATAAGGTTTCACCATGTTGGTCACGCTGGTCTCGAACTCCTGACCTCAGGTGATCCGTCCACCTCGGCTTCCCGAAGTATTGGGATTACAGGCGTGAGCCACCATGCCTGGCCCATCTTACTTTAACTAAATTTTACTTACACCACGTTTTCCTGAGTTGAAGATATAAGAAAATGTTTTAGCCTAAAGTGTTAGCTCTGTACTGTAGAAATATAAACTTTACTGTATTACCTAAGTTGTCCCTTTAGAAACGCAGTGAGATAGGTGGCAACACAATAATAGTGAAGGACCCTCAATACTCCACTGACAGCACTGGACAGTTCATCAAGACAGAAATTCAACAAAGAAACAGTGGTTTTAAGCTATACCCGAGAACAAATGGACAAAACAAGTATTTACAGAACATTCTACCAAACAACTATAGTATATACATTTCTTTTATTCAGCACATGGAATATTCTCCAAGATAGACCATATGATATGCCATAAAACATTTCAATAAATTTAAAAAAATTAATATTACATCAAGTACACTCAGGCCACAATGAAATAGGATTGGAAATCAACTCCAAAAGGAACCCTCAAAACTATACACATACCAGAAAATTAAATAATCTTTTCCTGAATGATCTTTGGCTCAACAATGAAATCAAGATGAAAATTAAAAAAATTTTTGAACTGAATGATAATAGTGACACAAATTATTAACACATGTGGGATACAGCAAATGCAGTGCTAAGAGAAAAGTTCATAGCACTAAATGCCTACATCAAAAAGTCTGAAAGAGCTCAAATAAAACATCTAAGCTCATACCTCAAGGAACTAGAAAACCAAGGACAAAGCAAACCCAAACTTAGCAGAAGAAAATACATAACAAGTATCAGCACACAACTAAATAAAAGTGAAACAAAAATTACAAAAGATAAATAAGAGAACTGTTGGTTATTTGAAAAGATAAAATTAATAGACCATTACTGAGATCAACCAATATAGGCAGAGAGAAGATCCAAATAAGCTCAATTCAAAACAAAACAGGATATATTACAAACAATGCCACAAAAATACAAAAGATTATTCAAGACTACTATGAACACCTTTACATGCAAAACTAGAAAACCTAGAGGAGATGGATAAATTTCTGGAAATACACAATTCTCCTAGATTAGACCACGTAAAAATAGAAACTCTGAACAGACCAATAACAAGTAGCAGGATTGAAACAGTAATAAAAAATTGCTGATGGCTGGGCACAGTGCCTCACGCTTACAATCCCAGCACTTTGGGAGGCCAAGGTGGGCAGATCATTTGAGGTCAGGAGTTCAAGACCAGCCTGGCCAATATGGTGAAACCCCCTCTCTACTAAAAATACAAAAATTAGCCAGGTGTGCTGGCATGTGCCTGTAATCCCAGCTACTTGGAAGGCTGAGGCAGGAGAATGGCTTGAACCAGGGAGGCAGAGGTTACAGTGAGCTGAGATCGCTCCATTGCACTCCAGCCTAGGTGAAGAAGTGAGACTCCATCTCAAAAAAAAAAAAAAAAAAAAATTATTGACAACAAAGAATTCAGGACCAGATGGATTCACAGCTGAATTCTATCAGATATTTAAAGGAAAATTGGTATCAATTCTACCAAAACTATTCCAGAAAACAGAGAAAGAGGGAATCCTGCCTAAATCATTCTATGAAGCCAGTATCACCCTAATTCAAAAACCAGGAAAGAATATAACAAAAAAAACCCTGCACATCAATATTCTTGATTAACATAGATGCAAAAATTGTCAACAAAATACTAGATAACCAAATACAATAGCATATCAGAAAAATACACAATTATCAAGTGCATTTTACCACCAGGGATGCAGGGATGGTTTAAAAATGTGATATACCGCATAAACAGAAATAAAACAAAAATCATATGATCATCTCAATAGATGCAGGAAAAGTATTTGACAAAATCCAGCATCCCCTTATAATTAAAATGCTCAGCAAAATTGGCATAGAGTAGACAGACCTTAAGATAACGAAGCCATTTATGACAGACCCACAGACAACATTATACTGAATGGGGAAAAGTTGAAACCACATCTCCTAAGAACTGGAAAAAGGCAAGAATGCCCACTTTCACCATTTCTACTCAACATAGCACTGGAAGTCCTAGCCAGAGCGATAGACAAGAGAAAGAAATAAAGTGCATTCAAATTGGTAAAGAGGAAGTGAAACTGTCAGTGTTCAGTGATAAGATTGTATATCTAGAAAACCCTAAAGACTAGTTCAAAATCCTCCTAGATATGATAAATGAATTCAGCAAAGTTTTAGAACACAAAATCAATATACACAAATTAGCAGCACTGTTATACACCAATAGTAACCAAGCTGGGAATAAAATCAAGAACTCAACCCCTTTAACAATAGCTGCAAATAAATAAATAAATAAAAATTAAAAAATAGAAATATACCTAACCAAGAAAGTGAAAGATGTCTACAAAGAAAACTATGAAAGACTACTGAAATAAATTATAGAAACACATGTTATGCTCATGGATTGGTAGAGTCAGCATTGTGAATGTGACCATAATGCCAAAAGCAATCTAAAAATTCAAGGCAATTTCCATCAGAAAAACATCATCATTCTTCACAGAACTAGAAAAAACAACCCTAAAATTATATGGAACCAAAAAAAGCACGCATAGCAAAAGCAAGACTAAGCAAAAAGAACAAATCTGGAAGCATCACATTACCTGACTCCAAACTACACTACAAGACTATAGTTACCAAAGCAACATGGTACTGGTATAAAAATAGGCATGTAGACCAATGGAACAGAATAGCAAAACCAGATATAAAGCCAAATACTTTCAGCTAACTGATCTTTGACAAAGTAAACAGAAACATAAAGTGGGGAAAGGACACCCGATTAAATGAATGGTGCTGAAATAATTGGAAAGCCACATGTACTAGAATAAAAATGAATTTTTATCTCTCACTTTATAAAGAAATTAACTGAAGGCCAGGCACGGTGGTTCATGTCTGTAATTCCAGCACTTTGGGAGAACGAGAATTGTCTGAACCCTGGAGGCAGAGGTTGCAGCGAGCTAAGATTCCCGCCACTGCACTTCAGCCTGGGTGACAGAGTGAGACTGTCTAAAAAAATGATTTAAGGATGGGTGCGGTGGGTCACGCCTGGAATCCCAGCACTTTGGGAAGCCAAGGCAGGCAGATAACCTGAGGCCAGGAGTTCCAGACCAGCCTGGCCAACGTGGTAAAACCCTGTCTCTACTAAAAATACAAAAATTGTCCAGACGTGGTGGCTCACGCCTGTAATTCCAGCACTTTGGGAGGCTGAGGTGGGCAGATCACAAGGTCAGGAGTTTGAGACCAGCCTGACCAACATGGAGAAACCTTGTTTCTACTAAAAATACAAAAATTAGCCAGGCGTGGTGGTGTGTGCCTGTAATCCCAGCTACTCAGGAGGCTGAGGCAGCAGAATTGCTTGAATTCAGGAGGCAGTTGTTGCAGTGAGCTGAGATGGTGCCACTGCACTCCAACCTGGGCAACAGAGTGAGACTCCGTCTCAAAAAAATACAAAAATACAAAAATTAGCGCTGGCATGGTGGCTGGCGCCTGTTATTCCAGCTATTTGGGAGGCTGAGGCAGGGGAATCACTTGAACCCGGGGGGCAAAGATTGCAGTGAGCCAAGATCATTCCACTTCACTCCTGCCTGGGCGAAAGAGAAAGACTCTGCCTCAAAAAACAAAAAACAAAAAAGATTTTAAAAATCAACACAAGATGGATCAAAGACTTAAATCTAAGACCTGAAATTATAAAAATTTTAGAAGATAATATAGAAAAAACTCTTCTAGACATTGACTTAGTCAAAGAGTTTGTGACCAAGTACCCAAAACCAAATATGACAAAAAAAGATAAATAAATGTGACTTAATTACACTAAAAAGTTTCTGCACAGCTAAAGAAATAATTCAAACAGTAAACAGATAACCCATAGAATGAGAAGAAAGATTCACAAACTATGCTTCCAACAACAGACTAATATTCAGAATCTGCAAGAAACTCAGGCTGGGCATGGTGGCTCACGCCTGTAATCCCAGCACTTTGAGAGGCCAAGGCAGGTGGATCACCTGAGGTCAGGAGTTCAAGACCAGCCTGTTCAACATGGTAAAACCTCGTCTCTACTAAAAATACAAAAAATTAGCCAAGCGTAGTGTCAGGTGCCTGTAATCCCAGCCACTCAGGAGGCTGAGGCAGGAGAATCACTTGAACCCGGGAGGCGGAGGTTGCAGTGAGCCGAGACTGCGCCACTGCACTCCAGCCTGGGTGACAAGAGCA
>NW_012101301.1:51132-57016 GCF_000951045.1 Mandrillus leucophaeus | reverse complement strand
GGTGGCGGGCGCCTGTAGTCCCAGCTACTCGGGAGGCTGAGGCAGGAGAATGGCGTGAACCTGGGAGGCGAGCTTGCAGTGAGCCGAGATCGCGCCACTGCACTCCAGTCTGGGCGACACAGAGAGACTCCGTCTCGGGGAAAAAAAAAAAAAAGACTACACATTGTGTATAGCGTATACTGCTCTGTAGATGGGTGCACCAAAATCTCACAAATCACCACTAAAGAAATTCGTTTAACCAAACACCACCTGTACTCCCAAAACTATTGAAGTAATAATGATAAAAACAAAAAACACAGAAAACACTGTAAGTTTAAGTTTATAAGCTTTGGCATTTTATTCATTTATTTTTTTAGAAAGGGTCTCCCTCTGTCACCCAGGATGAAGTACACTGGCTTGATCACGGCTCACTGAAGCCTCTACCTTCTGGGATCAGGCAAGTCGCCTCCCTCAGCCTCCTAAATAGTTGGTACTACAGGTGTGGGCCACCATGCCCAGCTAATGTTTGTATTATTTGTAAACATAAGGTTTTGACATGTTGTCTAGGCTGGACTCATATTCCTATGCTTAAAGTCTTTGTTTCTTGGCTTTTTAAAGTGCTGGGATTAGGTCGGGTATGGTGGCTCATGCTTGTAATCCCAGCATTTTGGGAGGATAAGACGGTTGGATCACTTGAGGTCAGGCATTTGAAACCAACCTGGCCAACGTGGTGAAACCCCGTCTCTACTAAAAATACAAAAATTAGCCGGGCATGGTGGGATCTGTGATCCCAGCTACTTGGGTGGCTGAGGCATGAGAATCGCTTTAACCTGGGAGTTGGAGGTTGCAGTGAGCCAAGATCGCACTACTGCACTCCAGCCTGGGCAACAGAGTGAGACTCTATCTCAAATAAATAAAATTAAATTAAATTAAAATTAAAATAAATAAATAAAAATAAAGTGCTGGTATTATAAGCATGAACTACCATGCCCGACCAGAATCATTTTTATATGATATAGAAAAGCTAAATATATTTAGATATGTTAGTTAACAGAAAATATGATAGAACATCTTTTATTAAAAATACAGCCAGGCATGGTGGCTCACGACTGTAATCCCAGCACTGTGGGAGGCCAAGGCAGGTAGATTGCCTGAGCTCAGGAGTTCAAGATGAGCCTGGGCAGCACGGTGAAACCCCGTCTCTACTAAAATACAAAAAATTAGCTGGGTATGGTGGTGCATGCCTGTAATCTCAGCTACTTGGGAGGCTGAGGCAGGAGAATTGCTTGAACCCAGGAGGCGGAGGTTGCAGTGAGCCGAGATTTCGCCACTGCACTCCAGTTCCACAAGACTCCAGTTTCAAAAAAAGAAAAAAATGTGGACTGGGTGTGGTGGCTCAGCCTGTAATCCCAGCACTTTGGGAGGCCAAGGCAGGCAGATCACCTGAGGTCAGGAGTTCCAGACCAGTCTGAAACCCCGTCTCTAGTAAAATTACAAAAATTAGCCAGGTGTGGTGGCAAGCACCTATAATCCCAGTTATTCAGGAGGCTGAGGCAGGAGAATCATTTGAACCCGGGAGGCGGAGATTGCAATAAACTGAGATTGCAATAAACTGAGATTGCGCCACTGCAGTCCAGCCTGAGAGACAGAGCGAGACTCTGTCTCAAAAAAAAGCTGGGCACGGTGGCTCATGCCTGTAATCCTAGCACTTTGGGAGGCCGAGGTAGGTGAATCACAAGGTTAGGAGTTCGAGACCAGCCTGGCCAATACGGTGAAATCCCGTCTCCACTAAGAATACAAAAATTAGCTGGGCGTGGTAGCATGTGCCTGTAATCCCAGCTACTCTGGAGGCTGAGGCAAGAGAATTGCTTGAACACAGGAGGTGGAGGTTGCCACGAACCGAGATCGTGCCATTGCACTCCAGCCTAGGTGACAGAGCAAGACTCCATCTCAAAAAAAAAAAGATTATAAAATAAGTATGGAAAGATAGAGTGGGCAAAAATAACAGTTTTGATGGACTTATTTATAAAGTTTTATTAAAATTAACTTTAGTATTGATAATATACTAACACAAAAGTAAAAATTGATTTTCTTTTGAACAAAATTTTACATATTAACATTATATAATAAAATAATTTTGTTTACATTTTGAGTAAAGTTAAAAAGAGAAAGAGTAGAGATATAATTTTTCTCACACTGTCTTTTTCAGGTCTTTTGATTGGAAAACTTAATCTCTTGGATCAAACAGTAAAAGCTTTTTTTTGTTTTGTTTTTGTTTTTGTTTTTGTTTTAGTAGAGAGGGGGTTTCATCATGTTGGCCAGGCTGGTCTCGAACTCCTCATTTCAGGTGATCTGGCTGCCTCAGCCTCCCAAAGTGCTGGGATTACAGGTGTGAGCCACCATGCCCAGTCCTTTTTTAAATTTTTTTCTTAAATCTTTTATCATTTTGCTAAATAAATGACTATTATTTTATGGTGACCTGTGTTCCTATTTTGGCCAAATGTTTTACCCCTCTGACATATTTGACTGTCTTCCTGAAATCAAATTTCAGCTTAAAAATTGTCTCTCTCTCTTTTTTTTTTTTTTTTTTTGACAGAGTTGTGCTCTGTTGCCCAGGCTTGACTTCAGTGGCATGATCTTGGCTCACTGTAACTTCCACTCCCAGGTTCAAGTGATTCTCCTGCCTCAGCCTCCCAGGTAACTAGGATTACAGATGTGTGCCACTGTACTCAGCTAATTTTTGTATTTTCAGTAGAGACATGATTCAACCATATTGGCCAGGCTGGTCTGGAACTTCTGACCTCATGTGATCTGCCCACCTTGGCCTCCTAAAGTACTGGGATTATAGGCATGAGCCACTGTGCCCAACCTTAAAATTGTTTTTTGGCCCCTAACTTTTGGATGCTACAGAGAGCCAATGCAACATCCAAAAGATTATTTGATATGTTAAATTGCATGGGAAGCATTGTCAAATTAAAAGTGATGTTTGACCTCCTTCAACTTATATTTTAATAAATGTTATTAATATTTATTTCAAAATTGCATAAAATTTCTAAGCATCTGTGTGTATATGCTATTAGTCATAATTATGTTATGATAAATTATTGTAGGCAACAGATATAATCATTTTTTATAACCATTTAAGTAATTTTTACAGTTAATGTTTAATTCTGATTTAGTTTCTGAAAACCTCAAAAGCACACAAAATCTTAGAGTATTGTGTGTTTAAGGAAGTTAACGAAAAGAGGGAAACTTAGCAGAGAATTGAGTCTGATGAAATTGTGAGCCCAGACAAGACAAAAATTAATTGAATGTCAGAAAAATACTCTACCACATTTTTATGCTTAATCAACCAGTACTGAAATTTTTTAGATGTGCCATTTAAATAAACTCTGTGGTCCAAGTCAAATTACCTATGAGAACCCCTCAGTTATCAGTGCTATGCACATAAATTGGAGAAAACGTCCTGGTATGTAAGACGACATGAATTTAATGTTAAGTGTGGACTCATGGAGAACCTAGACAGCCACTTGTTCAGTCCTGAGTTCTTAAAGCTTCCAATATTAAAAGCTCTGCATTCCATTACTCATCACAGAAAGGATCAAATAATTTAAATATAAATTAAATGTGTGTGTGTTTAGTGCATAAATTACTAAAATAGGTTAAGACCAATTTTTTTTGTCAAACATATAATCCTGAGAAGACAATCAAAACTTTACGTACATTTCTGCTACTTGATAGGCCGTTTAAATATTGATACAGAAATTTTTATTCAATTTTCCTTTTTAATGCATGTTTTCTGGCAGTATAAAAGCTTTCTCATGTAAGAAGGCTGATGTTATAACAGTAGTTAAAAGGATATTAGAAAATATGTTTTCCTCATGGGACATTTCTGAAAAACTCTCCAATGATAAAGATAATTCACAAGATAAGTTGTAAAACTTAAATAAGGTAATACAGATAAAATAGTATTGAGCAAAGCTAACGAAAATGACTGGATTACTTTTATAATTGCAGATTGATGACAATCAGATCCACTTAGATTGGAAAGAATGTGTTGACCCTTATAAAATAGTCACTGGAAGGCCTATGCCCCTAGTAATAGAATCTCATGTATCTTCTGCTACTGAAGTCTAATATGACTAAATGCAGCAAGGTTTTAATGCACTATGGCAAAGCATATTTTTAGCAGGTAAAGAAAGCTTTTTCTTTTTGAGATAGTCTCACTCTTTTGCCCAGGTTGCAGTGCCATGATCTCTGCTAACTGCAACCTCCACCTTTCGTGTTCAAGTGATTCACGTTTCTCATCCTCCTGAGTAGCTGGGATTACAGCTGTGCACTACCACACCTGGCTAATTTTTATACATTTTTTTGTAGAGACATGGTTAAATTATGTTGGCTAAGATAGGCTGATCTCAATCCCCAATCTTAAGTGGTCCACCTACCTCAGCCTCCCAAAGTGCTTGGTTTAAAGGCATGAGCCAATGTGCTCAGCCAAGAAAGCTTTAAATAGTCTACGGACTCAGGACAGTAAAACCTTTTATAATGTAGGACCAAGAGATTGAGTCTGCTTGCCATCTACAGTGCAGCAAGACTTTAGGATCTTGTGCCTTGGGTCTCTAATCTCACAACTCAGAAGGGCCCCTTCAAACTCTTGCAACTGTATACCTATTGGAGATCTTGAGGTAAAGCTAACCAGAAAAGTATCTCCTCAAAAGCACATGGCAACCTTGATGTAGATAGCTTTTCACACAGACCAAAAATCAAGATATCTCTGCTCTCATGACAATCATTATTCACAGTTTTTTTTCTTATGGCTTTACACACAACAAAAATAAAAAAGGGGTCTCTTGTGTGCACTCATGGGGTATACTTTTCTAAGTAGAGAATTTTGCAGCCACCTTGATATAGGAACAAACTTATGCCTTGATAGGTAAAAGATGAAGGGTCAATGTGGGTGAGAAGTTCTAATGGGACATTTGTTGCCTCATAATATCAGAAACAGGATATAGGTCCACTGCTCTTAACCTACTTCATAAGTTAAAAAGAACTAATTCACAATAAGTTAAAGAGCATTGCCTGGCCACTACTCTTCTAAATAAGCACCATTTGTTAGGTCTTTTTTTTTTTTTTCACAGTTTAGGGTAAAAAAGTCAGGCATTGGTTAGACATTTATCCTTCATAATAGTCTGTATAGCAGAGTCTACTGTAAAGGCTATGGTTATTTAATAGACTTTAAATTTTTTTACTAAAGTTGTGCTAAATAATGGAATTTCTCTAGATTACTTATTGCATAAACGGAAAAGTATCTTTGTAGTTGTTAATATGTGTAGTTGCAAATGGAGAAATATAGAGATTATACAGAAATATATTACAGGTATTACAGAGATTCAGTTATAGGGGTTTAAGAAACAGACTGCTTGATTGAAATGAGGAGACCATTTATTTAGCTGATAACTTGGTCTATCTCTCAAAATTGAGAAGATAACCAAAAGGGAGAACTTGTTAAATTATACCCTGAAGCTCTCTCTTTTCATGTTTGATTTTGGTCAGTAGGGTTTTTGTTTGTTTGTTTGTTTTTGGTACATAGTAAACTGAAACCTAACTGGTTATAACCTAAATAGATTATAACCCATTCCTGTACCAGCCACTGTGATTTTGCCAATAAAAGGACATCAACTCTTCAAACCATGTTCAAATAAGGCAAACCCCAAGCTATAATCAATCTGGCTGTTTCTGTACCTCACTTTCATTTTCTGTATGTCACTTTGCTTTTTCTGTTCTTCAATTTTTTTTACCATGTTGCTGTGCTGGAGTCTCTCTGAGAATATTCTGGGCCCACAGGCTGCCTGATTTGTAAATCATTCTTTGTTCATTTAAACTCTGTAGCATTCAACTTCTCTGA
>NW_012101301.1:50757-51082 GCF_000951045.1 Mandrillus leucophaeus | reverse complement strand
AAAAAAAAAAAAAATTCTTCCCACATTGCTCTTGGCAGCTTTGTTGAAGATAAGATGGTTGTAGATGTGTGGCATTATTTCTTGGCTCTCTATTCTGTTGCATTGTTCTATGAACCTTTTTTTTTTTTTTTTTTTTTTTTTTAAATCACTACCATGCTGCTTTGGTTACAACCTTATAGAATAGTTTCAAGTCGGGTAATGTAATGTCCAGCTTTGTTCTTTTTGCTTAAAATTGCCTTGGCTATTCAGGCTCTTTGTTGGTTCTATATGAATTTTAAAATAGTTTTTAAAATTCTGTTAAGAATGTTTTTGGTAGCTTGATAAG
>NW_012101301.1:50301-50707 GCF_000951045.1 Mandrillus leucophaeus | reverse complement strand
TCACTAGGGAGTGCGGGACAGTCGGTGCTGGTCAGCTGCTGCAGCCTGACCAGCGAGAGCTGAAGCAGGGTGAGGCATCACCTCACCTGGGAAGCACAATGGGGAAGGTTCCCTTTTCCTAGCCAGGGGAATTTTCCAACAGCTGGAAAATCGGGTAACTCCCACCCCAATACTGCGCTCTACCAAAGATCTTAGCAAACGGGCACACCAGGAGATTATATCCCACACCTGGCCGGGAAGGTCCCATGCCCACGGAGCCTCCCTCATTGCTAGCACAGCAGTCTGCGATCTCTCAGCAAGGCAGCAGCGAGGCTGGGGGAGGGGTGCCCACAATTGCTGAGGCTTAAGTAGATAAACAACATGGCTGGGAAGCTCGAACTGGGTGGAGCTCACAGCAGCTCAAGGA
>NW_012101301.1:47483-50251 GCF_000951045.1 Mandrillus leucophaeus | reverse complement strand
TCCTTTCTGGGGATAAATCAAGATATCCACTGTGGCTATGTATGCTAGAATCTCTGGTAAATTTCAGCTCCTGGCCTGGAATGGAACTCTGGGTATCTGGGAATGGGAGACATAGGACAGCCTGAGGTTGGATTGTAGCCTCTCAAGGGAGCAGGTTGATGCCCTGGGGTTGAGAGGAATCTCCTGGTGTACTCTTTCTTTGTAAAGCAAACCCTTTGAGAAGTTAAGATTGTCTTCAAACCAACACAGCTTCCATTTCTGGAGACATATTGCTGGTCAATCATATGCTGGTATTGAGGGGAGAACACAGAAATAATTTTGGCCCACTGGATTCTCTAAGATTTGTGAAAGAAACAATAGTATCCCAAAAGACAGTCAAACCTGATCCCAGGGGGATGGTTCAAGAACTTGCAAAGTGAAATGTACCTGGGGCAGTCACTGAGGCATAGTGCAGTGTCTCCAGAGAGGGTGGTCATTGAGCACTTAAGGGAGCAGGATGGGGTGGGAGAATCTCTCAAGTGATTGGGTGTTGACTTGACATGTGAGTCAGATACATCTGTTTTTTAATCAGCATTGCCACTCCCTGGGATTGTCACCCTGAAAAGATTTCTTCACTTACTTTGACTTCAATGTTTTAATTGTAACTTGCAGTTTATTAGTAGGACTAAAAGGTAAGAGGATAATTACAATGGACATAAAAGAGGTGGGTTTTGGAAAAAAATATCTAATCATATATTCTATTTGTTAAGTATTCTCATTTACCTTTTTATTTCCCAGACTGAGTTTAGGAATTTTCTCAGGTCTGTTTTTTATGGCTGGGTGATGTCCAAGGCTTAGCTTTTAGAATGCTACCAAGGAAAAGAATAGGGAAAATATCTCTTCCATTGTGACTGTAGAAAATGAGTACATTTCTGGCCGGATGCGGTGGCTCATGCCTGTAATCTCAGCACTGTGGGAGGCCGAGGCAGGGTGATCATCTGAGGTCAGAGGAGTTCTAGACCAGCCTGGCCAACATGGTGAAACCCTGTCTCTACTAAAAATACAAAAATTAGAAATTAGCCATGAATGGTGGTAGGCACCTGTAATGCCAGCTATTCGGGAGGCTGAGGTAGGAGAATCATATGAACCACATAGGCAGAGGTTGCAGTGAGCTGAGATTGTGCTGCTGCACTCCAACCTGGGCAATAGAGTGGGACTCCATCCCAAGAAAAAAGAAAGAAAGAAAATGAATATATTTCCACAAGAAGATGTGGTAGATAATTGGTGAGTTACACAGATTTATGAAAACATCAGTTCCTCCTTTTTCAGGGTACATTTCAGTGAATACCTCTCTTCTGTATCCAATCATCTTCATTTCTGAAGTTAATGCTAAATTTTTTGAAATGAAACTTGGATCATAACATTTTTAATGGATATAATAAAATAATGTATTTATTGTTTTAAAATAATACATACTTTTGCATTTTAGGTATGTAATGTAAGCGCTTTAAAATTTCCTTCCCTTATGTAAACACTGTGTTTGAGTAATTTTGCTGAATTTTTCAGTTTCAAAAACCATTTGAACAACTGTGACATGGAAATTAAAGCTTGCGCCAATGACTCCAAGCTAAGGCTATTACTGAGCCTGCAAAGGGAAGGGAGGTTATTAAAGGCCCAGTTCTTTCTAGGAAGCCTCCCCTGCAGTTGTCAGAGCCTGCTCACCCCAGCCATGGGAGAACCTTTACACTGAGAGAAGCTATAGAGCCCTGGAAAGCTGGGGACCCACAGGCAGATGCAGTATACATTAAGATGGAAGGGGATTGGGAGGGTCATACTCAGGATGAAGTTGTTATTGTTTTGTGGCAGTTTCTAGACTTTGTAAGATAAAACAAAATTAGGTTTATTTTTAAAAATTTCTAAAATATTGCAACAGAAGGAAGTACCAACTATAACATCTTTAAGGATTGCAAAGTTTAGGCGGAAAAAGGCTTTCTTAGGGCGGAGCAAAAAAGATTAGAAGGTCAGAAGGGAATGGCACATGGAGGGTGTATAAATCAGATTTAATTTTTAATTTTTAATTTAATTAAATTTTTTTTTGAGACGGAGTCTTACTTTGTTGCCCAGGCTGGAGTGCAGTGGCTGGATATCACCTCACTGTAACCTCTACCTCCTGGGTTCAAGTGACTCTCATGCCACAGCCTCCTGAGAAGCTGGGATTACAGCTGCCCACCGCCATGCTGGGCTAATTTTTGTATTTTTAGTAGAAACAGGGTTTCGCCATATTGGCCAGGCTGGTCTCGAACTCCTGACCTCAGGTGTTCTGCTCTTCTCAGCCTCTCAAAATTCTGGGATTACAGGCATGAGCCACCACGCTCAGCCCAAATCAGATTTTAGATTAGAAAATGTTTTACCCTGAAGTCAGCAAGTTTTTAGGAGAAATATAAAATGGGATTGTATGTTGGCTCAGATTGAGAGTAGCTCAAAGTTCAGGAGCCTGTGGGAAGGAGATAAACTTAACTATATTTTGATTAAGAAGTATTTTATTTGACCACTGAAGAAAAATTCCGCTTTTTTTTAACTACAAAAAAGAAAATCTTATACATAGTGCTAGCTAGTTATTTCAGTACCATTTTATTAACTAGGGAATTCTGGCCGGGCATGGTGGCTCACGCCTGTAATCCCAGCACTTTGGGAGGCCAAGGTGGGTGGATCACCTGAGGTTGGGAGTTTGAGACCAACCTGACCAACATGGAGAAACCCCGTCTCTACTAAAAATACAAAAAAAAAAA
>NW_012101301.1:45184-47433 GCF_000951045.1 Mandrillus leucophaeus | reverse complement strand
ACCTTGTGATCTGCCCTTCTGGGCCTCCCAAAGTACTGGGATTACAGGTGTGAGCCACCGCACCTGGCCATGACTGGCTAATTTAAAAAAAAATTTTTTTTCATGCACATAGGATCTTACGATGTTATTCAGGCTGCACTTGAACTCCTGAGTGCAAGTGATTCTCCCATCTCAGCTTGCCAAAGTGCTAGGATTCTAGGTGTGAGCTCCCGTGTGCTTCTTCAATCTCTTAAGGATATTTCTAATAATAATAATAAACAGTGCTATATGGGCACAAATCTAAAAGAAATCTGGCTTCTATTTTAGAAGTGTCACTCTCCAGGATTTCAAGGGTCAAATGGAGTTAATCCTGAGTCCCAGCGCAGCCACTTAATAGCTGTGGGTCTTTGCACAATTTTTTTTTCTTTTTTTGATGTGGAAGAGTTATATAAACCACATATGCAAAAAAAGGCAGAATGATACTGATTGCAAAAATGTTAGCAATTTTTCATCTCTCCCGTAGCCATGCCCATTGCCACATGCATTTACAGCTGTTTCCATTGAGATCCAGATCTGTTTTCCAAACCCTAGATGTGGCTGGCCTTATTTGCTCAGGGCAGTAAAAACCTGTGAACAGTGCAGTGTGCTAGTTTGGGGCCTAGGCTCAAATGGTTTTGCATGCTTCTGTTTTTCTTTCAGCAGGCTGCTATCTCCGTAAAACAGCCCATGTTAGCCAGATGAAAGATAAAATAGTATGAGGAAGAGAAGCAAGTTGCCTCTGTTGACAGCCTCAGAAGCAGCAGGGCACCTCCAGCAGCACAGTTGCCTAGTCAACAAACAGCGTGTCTGAAGGAACTCAGCTGAACTCAGTTGAGAAGAATGGCCTCACTGAGTACAGCCTAAATGATTAACCTTTTCATTTGGATTGATTTTCCCTTTTTTTTTTTTAAGTTTTGCTGCTAGAAAATTTGGAATTCACATGTGCCTGCAATCCCAGCACTTTGGGGGGCGGAGGCAGGCGGATCACCTGAGGTCAGGAGTTCCAGACCAGCCTGGCCAACATGGCCAAAACCCTGTCTCTATTAAATATACAAAAAGTAGCCGGGCGTGGTGGCAGATGCCTGTAATCCCAGCTACTCAGGAGGCTGAGGCAGGAGAATCACTTGAGTCTGAGAGGCGGAGTTTGGGGTGAGCCGAAATCATGCCACCGTGCTTGAGCCTGGGGGAGAGTGAGACTCTGTCTCAAAAAAACAGAAAAAAATCTCAGGCTGCCTGCTCAAAGGACCAGAATCCAGTAAGGTTATAAAACCTGGAATTTAAAAATAATTGTTATATTCAGATGTGAATAGCTATATATTATTTATAAATGCTTAGGACCTTATACACAAGGTTAAATGCAAATGCCCTCTGGGGTGGGCCTGGCTCAGCTCAGGGAGGAAGCCCTTCCTGAAAAGATTGCAGCTTAGGTTTCACTCTGTCTTCATTCACTCCAGCACCTGAGCACATCTGTCACTCAGGGCCTGAGGGGGTGGGTTGTTAAACGTCATTCAGTCAGGGACGCTGGGCTGGGAACGGTCCAATCAGGCACCCAGCTGGAGCTGACAGTATGGCTTCCAGGATTCGGCGGGGTCTTAGTCTCGCTGCAGCGGGTGCTCCAGGTCTGGCTTCCGTTCTCTGTGTCCTTTGCTCCTAGAGGCCCAGCCTCTGTTGCACTGTGATCTGGTTATTGGGAGATTAACAGCTAAGACGCCAGGATCCCCCAGAAGCCTAGAAATGGTGAGAGTGCCGGGTCCGACATCCGGAGAGAAGGGGAGGGGTGTGGTTGGAACCAGTCCGAGGTGGCTGTGGCCGGAATTGGGCCTTTGCGCCCTTGGCTCCGAAATCCGTGGCCCGAGTTCTTGGCACAGCTCGGCTCTCAGTCCCCTTCAGCCATAGCATGGCAGCTGGGCTGACAGCCAGGACCCCAGGCATCCTGTCTCCTCCCTGCGCAGTGACTGTGCCCTGGCCCGAAGCCCTCTCTGAGCAGTTCTGCACCCGCAGATATTGTGCAGGGACGACTGGAGGGTTGTCAGGGGAGAATCCTGACTCGGGGTGCTGGCTTCATGAATGGGAAGAGTTTTCCTCCACGGGCTTCCCAGTCCCTCTTTTTCCCTATTAAAATTTATGAAAGTCACCGCAAAAAATTAATAAAACAGTGATTCAAGAATTGTAGAGCACCCAGCTGTGGTTTGTAGTTTATGGTCTATGGGAGAGGCAGGAAGGAAACACTT
>NW_012101301.1:44002-44899 GCF_000951045.1 Mandrillus leucophaeus | reverse complement strand
TCACTAGGGAGTGCGGGACAGTCGGTGCTGGTCAGCTGCTGCAGCCTGACCAGCGAGAGCTGAAGCAGGGTGAGGCATCACCTCACCTGGGAAGCGCAATGGGGAAGGTATCCCTTTTCCTAGCCAGGGGAATTTTCCAACAGCTGGAAAATCGGGTAACTCCCACCCCAATACTGTGCTCTACCAAGGATCTTAGCAAACAGGCACACCAGGAGATTATATCCCACACCTGGCCGGGAAGGTCCCACGCCCACGGAGCCTCCCTCATTGCTAGCACAGCAGTCTGTGATCTACCGGCAAGGCAGCAACGAGGTTGGGGGAGGGGTGCCCGCAATTGCTGAGGCTTAAGTAGATAAACAACATGGCTGGGAAATTCGAACTGGATGGAGCTCACAGCAGCTCAAGGAGTCCTGCCTGTCTCTGTAGACTCCACCTCTGGGGACAGGGCACAGCTAAACAACAACAACAACAAAAGCAGCTGAAACCTCTGCAGACGCAAACAACTGTCTGACAGCTTTGAAGAGAGCAGTGGATCTTCCAACACGGAGGTTGAGATCTGAGAACGGACAGACTGCCTGCTCAATTGGGTCCCTGACCCCTGAGTAGCCTAACTGGGAGACATCCCCCACTAGGGGCAGACTGACACGCCACACCTCACACGGTGGAGTACACCCCTGAGAGGAAGTTTCCAAAGCAAGAATCAAACAGGTACACTCGCTGTTCAGCAATATTCTATCTTCTGCAGCCTCTGCAGCTGACACCCAGGCAAACAGGGTCTGGAGTGGACCTCAAGCAATCTCCAACAGACCTGCAGCTGAGGGTCCTGACTGTTAGAAGGAAAACTAACAAGCAGGAAGGACACCCACACCAAAACCCCATCAGTACGTCACCATCATC
>NW_012101301.1:32017-43952 GCF_000951045.1 Mandrillus leucophaeus | reverse complement strand
AATTGCCTTGGCTATTCAGGCTCTTTGTTGGTTCTATATGAATTTTAAAATAGTTTTTAAAATTCTGTTAAGAATGTTTTTGGTAGCTTGATAAGAATGACATTAGATCTGTAAATTTCTTTGGGCAGTATGGCCATTTTAATGATATTGATCTTTTCTTTTCTTTTTTTTTTTGAGACAGAGTTTCGCTCTTTTGTCCAGGCTGCAGTGCAATGGTGCAATCTTGGCTCACTGCAACCTCCGCCTCCCGGGTTCAAGCGATTCTCCTGCCTCAGCCTGCCAAGTAGCTGAGTAGCTGGGATTTCAGGCAGGTGCCACCACGCCTGGCTAATTTTTTGTATTTAGTAGGGACGGGGTTTCACCATGTTGGTCAGCCTGGTCTTGAACTCCTGCCTCAAGTGATCCACCCACCTCGGCCTCCCAAAGTATTGGGATTACAGGCGTGAACCACCACACCCAGCCTGGGATTGTGTTTTTGACTTGGCTTTCGGCTTGGATGCTGTTGATGTACAGGGATCCTATTAATTTTTGTATATTTATTTTGTATTCTGAAATTTTGCTTCAGTTTTTCAGTTCAAAGAACTTTTCTATGGAGACAGAAAAGAGAAGAACTTTTCTGTGGGTTTTCTAGATATAGAATTATGTTGTCTGCAAACAGGGATAGTTTGACTTTTTTTCTTTCTATTGAATACCCTCTATTTTCGTATCTTGCCTGATTACTCTGGTGTGGACTACCAGTTCTATGTTGAATAGGAGTGGTAAGAGAAGGCATCCTTGTCTTGTGCTAATTTTCACGGAGAAATGCTTGCATTTTGTGTCCATTCAGTATGTTGGTAATGGGTTTGTCATAGATAACTCATTATTTTGAAATATGTACCTTCAATGCCTACTTTGTTCAAGATTTTTAACATGAAAGATGTTAAAATTTTTTTGAAAGCTCCTTCTGCATCTATTAAGATAATCTTGTGGTTTTTATCTTTATTTTTGTTAATGTAATGAATCACATTTATTAATTTGTGTATGTTGAACGAACCTCATATCCCAGAGAAAAAGCCTACTTGATCATAACTGATTAACTTTTTGGTGTGCTGCTGAATTTAATTTGCCAGTATTTTGTTGAAGATTTTTGCATATCAATGGTCCTAAGGATATTTGCATAAAATTTTCTTTTTTGTTATATCTGTGTCAGGTTTTGGTGTCTGAATGATGCTGTTCTTATGAGTTGAAGGGGAGTGTCTTTTTCTCAATTTTTTGGAATAGTTTTAGAAAGAATGGTACCAGCTCTTTTTTTTGTACATCTTATAGAATTTAGCTGTGGATGTCTCTGGTTCTGGGCTTTTTTTGGTTGCTAGGCTATTTATTACTAATTCAATTCTGTAGTTTGTTATTGGTCTATTCAGAGATTCAATTTCTTTTTTGTTCAGTCCTTGGAGGATGTATTTTTCAGGAATTTACTATTTCTTTTAGATTTTCTAGTTTGTGTGCATAGAAGTGTTCATAGTAGACTTCAACAGTTATTTGTATTTTTCTGGAGTCAGTGGTAGTATCCCTTTTGTCATTTCTAATTGTATTTATTTGAATCTTCATTAATCTACCTAGTGGTTTAGCTTATTAATTTTTTTTATAGATTTAACTCCTGGATTTCTTGATCTGTTGCATAGTTTTTTATGTCTAAATCTCCTTCAGTACAGCTCTTATTTGTTATTTTTTGCCTTCTGCTAACTTAGGGGTTTGTTTCCCGTTGCTTCTCTGCTTATTTTATTCATGAGGTTAGGTTGTTAAACCAAGCTTTAATCTAGAGGAGGCTTTTCCTTTCAGGCTTTCAGTCAACTCACAATTGTGCTGCAAAGTGCATGGTGTCCCCTAAATATGCAGGCAGAATTGTGTCTCTGCCTATTTTGTATCTATAGTCCTCTATAGTCAACATTTAGAGAGGCTAGACCTGATTTCTAAATACTTCATAGGACAGCAATCAACCATTTCACATCTTTCAATGACTCTTTAGACCAGAAACTGATTCAGAGACCATGGGGCCCAGAAACCCAGAGTAGCATGTGCACTGAGTAGACATGCAGGCATAAGAATCTCCACTTTCCCTTTCCTTCTCTTCTTAAAATGCCCACAATGTGCAGATGACACCTGCTGCCATTCCACCCATTCTGGACCTAAATTTGCAGCTCCAAACTCTGAATCTAGGTATTGAGATTTGGGTGGGCGGGAACATTTATTTGAGAAATGCAAATTCTTTTAGTTATAAGGCTCAAAGAGACATTAAAATGAGACCACAATTATGTCTTTCTCCCTTCTTTGAGCTATGTATTTCTTGAAACTGCTTGCTATTTCTTCAAGTAGCTATAAATTAAACTAATAGTGACACACTAGACACTATAACCCACACCCTATAGCTTAACAATGTATATCCAATTAGTAATGTTATTTGTTGTAAATAAGAATTTCTGACAACCTTGTATCAGCCCACTCTCTGTTGTTGGGAACAGGCTCCCCAAAATCTGGCCATAAACAAAATCTCTGCAGCACTGTGACATGTTCATGACGGCCATAACACCCACGCTGGAAGGTTGTGGGTTTACCAGAATGAGGGCAAGGAACACCTGGCCCGCCTAGGGCAGAAAACCACTTAAAGGCATTCTTAAATCACAAACAATAGCATGAGTGATCTGTGCCTTAAGGACACGCTCCTGCTGCAGATAACTAGCCAAACCCGTCCCTTTATTTCAGCCCATCCCTTCGTTTCCCATAAGGGATACTTTTAGTTAATCTAATATCTATAGAAACAATGCTAATGACTGGCTCGCTGTTAATAAATATGTGGGTAAATCTCTGTTCAGGGCTCTTAGCTCTGGAGGCTGTGAGACTCCTGATTTCCCACTTCACACCTCTATATTTCTGTGTGTGTGTCTTTAACTCCTCTAGTGTCACTGGGTTAGGGTCTCCATGACCGAGCTGATCTGGGCACTCTGTCCCTTTCCTATTGCCCTTACAAATCCACTTTTAACTGCTGCTAATCAAAATGTAGATTTCAGGCAACTTGAATCTTTGCTCCCAGGTTACAATTCTCAAACTTGTTCCAAATGAACTGTCTACTTATATTGCTGCCTCAGCTCTTTTGTTTTAGGTAGACATATCACTTAGAATGTGCTAGAGCAGCCTCTTTGAGGGGATCTCTCCTTTGGTTGTACTCTGCCTCCTGTAACACTCAAGAATGCAGAGCCAGGTTGATTCAACCTAGAATCTACACAGAAGGTCTGGCCTCTGCCTTAGATTTACAAAGCAGGGCCAGACTTTGGATTGAGAATGTACAGAAAACCAACAGGAGGCATTTTCTGCATTGTGAGATGTCACTGTAGACATCTTAAAGCCCCCCTTTGGGAGTGTGGTTCTTTGAGCTTTTCAGATCTTGTTCAGTGATCTGCTACAGTAATGTGAGATGCTCTTGTGTAAATAGAATCTGATGGCAGAATCTATAAGTGTAAATAAGCATCTTAGGAGTGACAGATCAAGGTCACAAGGTATCCACAGCCATGACCACAACTATACCTACCCATAAAATGTGATACTGGAGTAGAGTATTCTTGTCTTCCTTTTACACAAGAGCTAGCCAATCAAGACAGGTGATCCAGGTTCTGGAGCTCCACTAGGACAGTTTCATTTTTATTTAGAATCAACCTGTCCCTCTCCTGCTTGGCTTATCCTTAAGCAATCAGCCTAGGATCACTGGGAATCCTCTCACAATCACCTAGGCATCTCTGAGACATTTGAGGATGACCAGGGAGGAACTGTGTCAGGCTGAAAAGAGTGGTTACTTCTGCCTCTGTCTCAGTGTAAGAGAAATGAATCATCCTGTGTTTGTACCTCCCCTCATACAAGAGATGTCTTTGGTTGATACCCAGATGAGAATTTCTTCAGTTTCCTGGTACTTGGATGAAAAACAAGGAGGTGGTCTGGAGACCCAAACAGATAAACTAATTGCTTGCATTTCATATGGCCATTAGAAAAATAGATGAAGCAATCATGGTCCGTACCATCTAGGAACTGTTAGTCTTGCCTAGCAACTGAATATGTGGTTGAATTAAGCATCATATGGTTGGCACAATAAATAGATGTGGGCAAAAAAGTGTACTTTATTTGGGCCACTTAATATTTTTGTAACTTACGAGGTCATTTCAATGGATATTTATGGACACAATAGGTTATTAGTATTTCTATTTCTTATGCCTTGCTAAGAATACATATTTGGCTTCTAATAAAATTACCCTAGAAAACCCTAAGAGATTTGTTTAAATTGCTTATTAGTATATGTTATAAAATTGACAGGGCAGTGACTAAAAAAGATTAAAATTTCACAAACTGGGATTTAATTTTCTTTTAGGTAAGCTTAGCAAAAACAGAATAGGAAATACCCCAGTGGCATAGAGAGCAGAGTTCTACATAGGGTGCACTCCCTGCCCCAGCCTTGTTCAAGTTTACTGTTTTTGGAGGCCTTATTTAGGTCTGGCCCCACCCTGGAATCTTGCCTCACAAAACTGATTAGAAGAGATGAGAGTACTCGGTGGTGAATCCTGCAGCCTTTCTAGAGCCAATGCTCACAATATTCTGAAACCTAAAAGCAGGTAAGTGAAAAAAATAAAGTATGTATTTCAGGGTCTTAAGTTGTAGTTTTTTAATTAAAATCAGTGCTTGCAGAGACATTCCATTTACTAACCTGTTTTCTATTCTTGCAGATGCTGTAGTTGCTCTGCAAGTCACAAAAAAGTAAATATAAACACAATACAAATTTCTCTAAGCTACGTTAAAGTTTTTCTTTCTGTATCCCTCTCCTATGTTTATATTCAGCTTTTATTCTATACATTTTTTAAAAAATCAATGACAGAAAAACAAAAGAAATAAAAATGCTGGGCCCTTTTTCTAAATCCTGGGAATTATTAAACACTTAATACCAGCTCCCAAGGTGCTATGAGGATTAAATCATGTAATGTGTTATTCCCAGCAAAGTGCTCTGTAACATTCCCTTCAGCACATAGTGCCTACTTAATAAACATTGCATTATTACATGTGAAAATGTTGTTTTCCTTTTCTTTTTTTTTTTTTTTTTTGAGACAGAGTGTCATTCTTGTTGCCTGGGCTGGAGTGCAGTGGTGGATCTTGACTTACTGCAGCCTCTTCCTCCTGGGTTCAAGTGATTCTCCTGCCTCAGCCTCCTGAGTAGCTGGGATTACAGGCACCCACCACTATGCCCAGGTAATTTTTCTATTTTTATTAGAGAAGGGGTTTCACCATGTTGGCCAGGCTGGTCTTGAACTCCTGACCTCAGGTGATCCACCTGTTTCGACCTCCCAAAGTATCCAGCCTGTTTTTCAAATGCAGATTTATTCAGACGTAGCTGCCTTCTGTTTGTTCTGTAAACTTAAAAGAGCCAGCAAAAAATATGAAAATTGATTGTCTTCATTTGTCCTAGAAGAATTTGTATTGTGACAAGAGTGCAAAGTGTAAGGGACTCTGCGGTGTCTCCTTTCTCTAACTAATGCTAAATCCCAGCACTTTGGGAGGCTGAGGTGGGCAGATCACAAGACCAGGAGTTCGAGACCAGCCTGGCCAACATGGTGAAACCCTGTCTCTACTAAAAATACAAAAATTAACTGGGCATGGTGACGCATACCTGTAACCCCAGCTTCTCAGGAGCTGAGGCAGGCGAATCACTTGAACATGGGAGGCAGAGATTGCAGTGAACCAAGATCACGCCTCTGCACTTTAGCCTGGGTGACAGCGAGACTCCGTCTAAAAAACTAAAAAATGCTTGTTGAAAATTTCTCATTACAGTCTTCTATTTATAGTTATGCTGCATTTCCTCTGAAATTTTACAGCCATACAGTGGATGGCAGTAAATTCTTTCTTAATGTTCAAGAATGTCATAAGAAATTCTTTCTTAATGTTACACCAATATTGCAAACCAGATTTTATGAGTAAACATGTCTCTTATTATTGTTTTGTAGTTCTATATTAGTGTTTTTTTTTCAGTGTAGGTTCCTTAATATTAGTTTATTATAATGTTTGCTTTACTTACATATTGTAATTTAAGACATTTTGCAATTGTTTGTACACTTTAAGTCAATGTGGGGTTTAATAGATAAATCAGGCACATGTCTGTCACAATCAGATTATATATGTGGGTGTTTTTATTTATAAATATGACCCCTATTTTGGTTATAGCTTATCTTGTTTATATTCATTCTTAGCTGATTTTCAATGGTGGTTTTATTTTGTGTAAGTGAGTAATCATGGAAATAGTCTTCTTTTTACCATGTGTTTTATTATGAATATATATTTCCTTGTGTGAGAGAAACACTTTTGTGGTTTCAGGGTAATTTTTTTTTTTCCCATTTTTGGAGGTGGAGTCTTACTCTTTTGCCCAGGTTGGAGTGCAGTGATCTTGACTCACTGCAACCTCCACCTTTTAGGCTCAAGCGATTCTCCTGCCTCAGTCTCCTGAGTGGCTAGGATTACAGGTGGCCACCACCATGCCTGGCTATTTTGTTGTATTTTTAGTAGAGATGGGGTTTCACCATGTTGCCCAGGGTGATCTCAAACTCCTCAGCTCAGGCAATCTGCCCGCCTCATCCTCCCAAAGTGCTAGGATTACAAGTGGGAGCCACTGCATCCGGCCTGAAGGTAATTTTTGAAAAGATTTATAATTCTGTATTTTTTTCAGTTTTTTAAAAAATTAATTGTTGTAAAAACTCATAACATAAAATTTATCATCTTAAATCTACTCGAGTATACATTTCAGGGCCAGGCATGGTGGTGGCTTCCATGTGTAATCTCAGGATTTTGGGAGACCAAGACAGAGACGATTGCTTGAGCATGAAAGTTTGAGACCAGCCTGGGAAACATGGAGATTCAACTACAAATTTTTTTTTTTTTCCTTTTAATAGCCAGGCATGGTCTTGTCCACCTGTGGTCCCAGCTTTCTGGGAGATTTAGAGAGGAGAATTACTTGAGCCTAGGAGTTTGAGGCTATACTGAGTGATAATTGTGCCACTGCACTCCAGCTCAGGTGACAGAGCGAGACTCTGTCCCCCCAAAAAAGCTGTTCATTTCAGGCATGTTAGGTATATTCACATGGTTATGCAAAAGACTTTTAGAAATTTTACATCTTGTGAAACTAAAACTTAATACCCATTAAGTAACAACTGCCCATTTTACCTTCTCTTTATCCCTTGACAGACACCCTTCCACTTTGGATTTTATGAGTGTGACTACTTAAGATATCTCATAAGTGAAATTACAGTCTCTATCATTTTGTTACTGGATTATTTCAGGTGATACAATATTCTCAAAGTTTATCTTAAAATGTCACAAGATTTTCTATTTTAAGGCTGAATAAAATTCCATTTTGTGTATATGTTACATTTTTTGATGTGTTTGTAAGTCAAGGGACATCTAAGTTGCTTCAGCCTTCCAGCTTTTGTGAATACTGGTACAATAAACATAGATGTTCAAATACGTTTTTTGGGTCCTGGGTTGCATAGTTTGGATATAGATTCATAAATGGGGTTGCTGTAGTTGATGATAACTTTATTTTATTTTTGAGACGGAGTCTCGTTCTGTCACCCAGGCTGGAGTGCTGTGACGTGATACCAGGTCACTGCAACCTCTACCCCCTGGATTCAAATGATTCTTGTGCCTCAGCCTTCTGAGTAGCTGGAATTACAGGCGCTCACCACCATGCCTGGCAAAGTTTTGTATTTTTAGTAGAGAGAAGGTTTCACCATTTTGGCCAGGCTGGTCTCGAAGTCCTGATCTCAAGTGATCTGCTTGCCTTGGCCTCCAAAAGTGCTGGGATTACAGGCATGAGCCACTGCACCCAGCCCATAATTTTATTTAGAAACATTTATAAAATTTTAAAATAATGGCTTTAAATTTCAAAAAAATGTTTATTGAGAAACATTTATAAAATTTTAAAATAATGGCTGCATTCTTGTTTTCCACCAATCAACATGGGGTTTATTTTTATTGCATTATCAATAGATTTGGTGTTTTTTAAAAAAAAAATTGATTATGGTCATTCTAATTGGTATGAGCTGATTATTTTTTTGTTCCTTTTTTTTTTCTGAGACAGAGTCTTACTCTGTTGCCCAGGTTGGAGTGCAGTGGCACAATCTCGGCTCACTGCAACCTCTGCCTCCCAGGTTCACGCCATTCTCCTGCCTCAGCCTCCTGAGTAGCTGGGACTACAGGTGCCTGCCACCACACCTGGCTAATTTTTTGTATTTTTAGTAGAGAAAGGGTTTCACCATGTTAGCCAGGATGGTCTCGATCTCTTGACCTCGTGACCCACCCACCTTGGCCTCCCAAAGTGCTGGGATTACAGGTGTGAGCCACTGCGTCCAGCCCAGGTGATTGTTTTTTATTGTAATTATTATGCATTAATCTACAAATAGTAATTTAGTGTGTTTTTTCAAATGCTTTTCCCCATTTGTATATCATTTTTAATGAAAATTTACTTCAATTAATTGTTCGTTTCTAAATCAAGTTATTCAACTTTATTCTTTATTCTTTTTTTTTTTCCGAGATGCAATCTCACTCTGTTGCCCAGGCTGGAGGGCAGTGGCACGATCTCAGCTCACTGCAACCTCTGCCTCCCAGGTTCAAGCGATTCTCATGCCTCAGCCTCCCGAGTAGCTGGGATTACAGGCAGGCGCCACCACGCCCGGCTAATTTTTGTATTTTTAGTACAGACGTGGTTTCATCATGTTGGCCAGGCTGATCTCAAACTATTGATCTCGTGATCTGCCTGCCTTGGCCTCCCAAAGTGTTGGGATTACAGGCATGAGTCACCATGCTGCTCTTTATTTGGTTTTAAGAGTTGTTTATGTATTCTGGATATAACTTCTATCACATGTGATTTGCAAATATTTTCACCCATTTTCTAGGAGACCTTGTCACTCTATTGAATGCTGTATTTAATGTGCAGAGATATTGAAGTACAGTGTACTTCAATTTTTCTGTTCTTTTCTTTGTTGCACATGCATTTAATGTCATGTCTAAGAAAATAATGCCAAGACCAATATCATGTATTTTTCTTATATTCATTTCTAAGAGATTAACAGTTATTTTTTATGTCTAAGTATTTTTTTTTTTTTAGTATTTTTTGTCAAGAAAATGATCCAACTTAATTTATCGGTGTTATCCAATTTTCAACATTACTTTTCAAAGAGATTATCTTTTCTCTATTGTGTGCTCATGGCAACTTTGTGGAAGATCATTTGATCATATATAGAAGGGTTCATTTCTGGGCTCTCTTGTTCTTTCTTCTGTTTATCTGTTTTTGTGTCAATACCACATTGTTTTTGTTACTGTGGCTTTTATTATGCTTTGAAATCAGAAAGCATAATGCATCTTCTTTCTTTTTAATGGATGTTTTGCTATAGTTTATAATCAAATTTAAAATTTTTAAACAATATTTCTGTAAAAAAATTGTGCTATTAGAATTTTGTTAGAGATTATATTGAATTTGTTTACCACTGTATGTTGTATTGACATCTTTGAAACATATTTTTTTTATTTTTTATTTTTTTTTGAGACAAAGTTTCGCTCTTATTGCCCAGGCTGGAGCACAATGGCATGATCTTGGCTCACTGCAGGCTCCTCCTCCCAGGTTCAAGTGATTCTCCTGCCTCAGCCTCCCGAGTAGCTGGGATTACAGACATGCACCACCATGCCCAGCTAATTTTGTATTTTTGGTAGAGACGGGGTTTCTCCATGTTGGTCAGCCTGGTCTCAAACCTCCGACCTCAGGTGATCTGCCCATCTTGGCCTCCCAAAGTGCTGGGATTATAGGTGTGAGCCACCGTGCCTGGCCAAAAAATTAAATTTTTTGACCATTGAGCAATAATATGTTGACGAGTATGTTTTATTTTCATATATTTTTAGATTTTCCAGTTCTACTTTTGTTTTTAATTCCTAGGTTTATTCAGTTTTGGTCGGAAAACACACAGTGTATGATTTTGGTCTTAAATTTATTTGTTGTTGTTCTGAGATAGGATCTTACTATGTCACCCAGGCTGGAGTGCAGTGGCATAATTTTGGCTCACTGCAGCCTCAGCCTCCTGGGCTCAAGTGATCCTTCCACCTCAGCCTCCTGAGTAGCTGTGACTACAGACCTGCACTACCATGTTCAACTAAGTTTTTGATTATTTGTAGGGACAGGACCTCACTGTGTTGCCCAGGCTGGTCTCAAACTTCTGACTTCAATGATCCTCCCAACTTGGTCCCCCAGAGTATTGTGATTATAGGCATGAACCACTGCACCCGGCTGGTATTCTTAAATTTAATAAGGCAGCTGGGTGCAGTGGCTCATGCCTATAATCCCAGCATTTTGAGAGGCCAAGGCGGGTGGATCACGAGGTCAGGAGTTCGAGACCAGCTTGGCCAATATGGTGAAACCCCGTCTCTACTAAAAATACAAGAATTAGCTGGGCGTGGTGGCATGCGCCTGTAGTCCCAGCTACTCCAGAGGCTGAGGCAGAAGAATCACTTGAACACCGGAGGCGGAGTTTGCAGTGAGCCGAGATCGTGCCACTGCACTCCAGCCTGGGTGATAGATTGAGACTCCACCTCAAAAAATAAATAAATAAATAAATTTAATAAGCCTTGGTATGATTAATAACAGAATACACCAGATGCAGATGAGAATATTTTGCATTCTCTTGATTTTGACTGGAAAGTTTTACACATAACTGTTAAGCCTAGTTGGTCTGTAATATGGTTTGGATGTCCATGTTCTCCAAACCTCATGCTGCAATATAATCCTCAATGTTGAATGTGGGACCTAGTGGAAAGTGTTTGGGTCATGGGGGCAAATTTTTCATGAATGGTGTGACACCATCCTCTTGGTAATCAGAAAATTTACACTTAATTCAAATGTGAGCTGGTTCATTGAAAGAGCCTAGCTTCTTCACCTCACAATTCCTGTCCTTTACCATGTGACAGGTCCAGTTACTCTTTGCCTTCCACTGTGATTGTAAGCTTCCTGAGGCTGTCACCAGAAGCAGATGCTGACACACACTTCCTGTACAGTCTGCCAAACTGTGAACAAATAAACCTTTTTTCTTTACAGATTATCCACTCTCAGGTATTCCTGTATATGCAAAATAATTAATGTAATCTATAATGTTGCCTAAGTTTTCTGTTGATTTTTTAATCTGAACCTTCTATTTATTATTGAAAATGGGATCTTGATTTCTGCAATTATTATGTTGCTATGTATTTCTTACTTGACTTTTGTTAATATTTGCTTTATACATTTTGGAGCCTGGATGTTGTACATGCACATACATATAGATAGAAAAATGTAATAGTCATAAATTCTTGATAAATTTACCCATTTTAGTATTATATGATATCAATTTTTGTCTCATGCTAGTACTCGACTTAAAGCATATCATGTTTAATATAATTATGACATTATGTTTAATATAATTATGACTTCCTCACACAATTGTGGTTACTATTTGCATAGAATATAGATATTTTCCATTCTGATACTTTCAGCCTATTTGACTCAATGCTAATGAATCTCTTTTTTTTGAGATACAGTCTTGTTCTGTCACCCAGGCTGGCTCAATGCAACCTCTGTCTCCTGGGTTCAAGCAGTTCTCCTGCCTCAGTTTCCCGAGTAGCTGGGATTACAGGCATGCACCACCTCATCTGGCTAACTTTTGTATTTTAATTTTTTTAGTAGAGAGAGGGTTTTACCATTTTGGCCAGGCTGGTTTCAGCCTCCCAAAGTGCTGGAATTTCAAGTGTGAGCCACTGTGCCAGGCCTAAAATGAATCTCTTGTAGGCCACGTGTTGAATGCTTTTTTCTTTTTTTTTTCTTTTTTTTTTTTTTTTTGAGAGGGAGTCTCGCTCTGTC